>NC_048301.1:86126429-86394453 GCF_013100865.1 Trachemys scripta elegans
GCTATCCAACTACAGAAGCAGTTTCTCCTCCCTTGGTGTTCACACCTCAACTGCTAGCAGAGCACCTCACCCTCCCTGATTGAACTAACCTCGTTATCTCCATACTGATTTATACCTGCCTCTGGAAATTTCCATTACTTGCATCTGAAGAAATGAGGTTCTTACCCACGAAAGCTTATGCTCCCAATACTTCTGTTAGTCTTAAAGGTTCCACAGGACCCTCTGTTGCTTTTTACAGATTCAGACTAACACAGCTACCCCTCTGATACTAGACTTACAAGAGAAGGTTATCCTTCCCACAAAACAGTGCTAAAAGTATTCCTGTGCAGCCCCCGAATCGGTTAAATTAAACCAAGATTTTTTTTTATTTTTGCATTGAGAGTGTTTTGCAATAAACACACAATGTTCAGCTCACACTGAAACCTGTATTTCATGGGGTGTATCAGCCCAGAAGATGTACTTCTCCTGCGCCATTGATCTCTCTGCTTTTCTGAATGTGAATGGATTTATATGCACATGCTGAGGTGCTTTTCTGAATCACAGCCTAAGTATCTGGTCTCTCAAAAGCATGTGGAAGAACTGGGAATTGATCCCAGGAAGCCATTCTTCCTCTGTATCCACTAGACAACACTACTGTAGGCAATTCCTTCTAATAGCCTGCTATTAACAGATCAGTGTTGCTTTATTTCCCTTTCCAGTATAATAAAAGGCTTGGAATGATTGCTAGTTGTATTCATCAGCATCAATCTTTGATCAGTGTAGTTATGTGTAAGAGAAAAAATCCCAGTGATGTGTTGAATTTGAGAATATTAATTTCACTGTCTTGAAAATTAAACAGTGCACAAAATAATGTTTGTTAAATGTACATATAGCCTTATCTAAGAGAATTTGACTGTATATTATATACTCCATGGAACACTGACACATTAACTCTCTTTCTTAAATCCTCTTTCTGCCATTCATCTGCCACAAGTTTGTTTTCATCCCTTTCATAGCTTTGCTTTCTTTTTCATTCCTAGGTTCATTCCTGGAGCAACTCCAGAGAAGCCAACACATTATACAAGGCATACTTTTTACCTTATATTGTTTTTAGTATTTGATAAATTTTAAAGTAATGATCATGAATTAACATTACCAAAACAACAACAAAAACAAACAAACCCACAAACTTAGTCTAAGTGGTCAAAACTTCAAAGAAACTTTAAATGGTTTAATAGGAAGTGTATCTGCTCTGTTGTTTGGAAAATATAATATGGAAGGAAGGAGACTAAAATATACCTGGGAGAAAAGGAAGAGATTCCTATTTCAAAGGTAAATCTAAATCACTAGTGTTTGCGCAGCCTGTCTCTTCTTTCGATCCAGTCTCTGTTTGAAGAAAGACAGTGTTTTACTAAGATGGAAATGAAAGAATGGTCATATTGCTAACACGTACCAGATTGCCAAAGGGATATACGTTTGATCTTTGTGTCCTGGTCAATTTGATCCCCTTTGTCAGAGAATCTGCTTGTCACTTTATTTGCTTGTTAAGTAGTATTGTTGAGGCCAGTGCTTATGCTTCTGATCCTATTTGGGATTAGATTATTCAATTGCTCAGCATGCTGGGAATATATATTTACTCAAATGCCTTCCACCTTTACTCTTCTGAATTTATAACGCTCTTTACATAACCATTCCCTTTGTCCCCCATTAATGTACATGGCAAGATGTGAGGTTAGATAAAATCACGATTGTGCCTAAATAATTACAATAGCATGGTGGAGAGGAGAAGAAAAAAAAAGAAAAGGTAGAGGAAGAAAAAGATTAACAAATACATGAACCCCAGTAAATCTCTAGAGTTCTGTCTTCACTAGCAAACTAGGTGGTGTTAGTACATGACCTTGAGGAGCTGTGATAATTAACATAATGTTACACGTGATTAGCACTCAGTATAGGCAGGGACTGTGATGTTCAATATGTCAGCTGGTCATGGCTAAATTTATGGTTTGAGAGGCAGCATGGTCTAGTGCAGGGGTTCTCAAACGTCATTGCACCATGACCCCCTTCTGACAACAAAAATTACTACACGACCCCAGGAGAGGAGATGGAATCCTTAGCTCGCCTGAGTCCCACCGCCCCTGGTGGGGGGCCAAAGCCGAAGCCCAAGGACTTCAGCCCTGGGCAGGTGGTCTGTAATCTGAGCCCTGCGGGCTTTGGCTTCAGCTTTGGCCCTGGGCCCCAGCAAGTCTAAGCCAGCCTTGGTGACCCCATTTTAACGACCCACTTTGGAGTCCCAACCCACAGTTTGAGAACCACTGGTCTAGTGGATAGGGCACCAAGCTGGGGGTCCGCAGGCTTGTGTTCTAATCCTGGCTCTGGTACTGAGCTGCTATATGATCTTCAGCAAGGTACTTAATACTTCCATTTTCTTTCAATTTAGGCTATAAGCTCCTCAGGTTAAGGACTGTGTCTCAGAACATGTATCTGCATGCTCATCATACGGGGGTCCTGCTCCCAGTTAGAATACTACTGTAATGCAAGTAATAGTAATGATCATCTAACATAATGTTAAACATAGCAGTGTCTGTCTTTAGACAGTGTTTAAACCCGTCAGTTAACATGACTCCTACGGGTCATGTTCTAAATGACCTAATATGGTAGTGAAAATAAGCACCTCAGTTTTCGGTGGCTGAATCACAAGGTGTTGGAGAGCAAGGTCCGTTCAGGGATTATCTAGCACTGCATTTATTTATATATAATAATAAACATAACTGAAATAAATAATATAGGAGACGCCCTTAAAAAAACTTGCCAATGTCACCTTGGATAACATTTCAGGATTTGCTATATTCCTGATACATC
Source organism: Trachemys scripta elegans (assembly GCF_013100865.1). Classification (NCBI taxonomy): domain Eukaryota; kingdom Metazoa; phylum Chordata; order Testudines; family Emydidae; genus Trachemys; species Trachemys scripta. Next base: position 86,129,268 of record NC_048301.1, read on the forward strand.
TCAGTACTATTATACGGTAAAGAATCCAGCAAAGCTGGAACAACACTGGTAGAGTTATAAGAATGATCACTGTATATTAGTAACAATTATTTCCATCCGATAGTAACAGAAAATGGAAAATACATCATTTTTGGCATTCCCCACTTTACAGGACTGAATTCCTATGCAGTTTATCCTTCCACAAATGCTTCAAAGATATCAGCCTGTTCTTGATGGATTTCCAGTGCCCCACCACTCTAGTATCTAGTTATGAATGCGAACTTAGATGCAATGCTAGATAACCCCTGAATGGACCTTGCTCTCCAACACCGTGTGTTTATATATAATATGCATGCACTGGGCATCCTTAAAAACATTGAAATGTTGCCTTAGGTAAGTAGATAATATTATACATCTTGGAAATGATTTAGCACCTGTATAACTTTAAGTATGTGAGTACTCCCATTAAAGTCAACAGTTACACAAAAACAACGAGTAGTCCGGTGGCACTTTAAAGACTAACAGATTTATTTGGGCATAAGCTTTCGTGGATAAATTACCCACCTCTTCAAATGCATGGAGTAAGAATTATAGATGCAGGCATTATTATACTGACACATGAAGAGAAGGGAGTTACCTCATAAGTGAAGAACCAGTGTTGACAGGGCCAATACGATCAGGGTGGATGTAGTTCACTCCCAACAATTGATGAGGAAATGTCAGCTCTAGGAGAGGAAAAGCTGCTTCTGTAGTAACTCCCTTTTCATATATCAGTATAATAATGCCTGCATCTGTAATTCTCACTCCATGCATCTGAAGAAGTGGGTTTTTTACCCATGAAAGCTTATGCCCAAATAAATCTTTAAGGTGCCACTGGACTCCTTGTTTTTGTGGAGGGAGAGAGAGAAACAGACTAACACAGCTACCCCCTGATACTTAACAGTTACACACATGCTTAAATACCTTGTTGAACTGGGGCCCATATGGCATGTTCCCTATATCAGGTTTCTAAGGCAATTGTGAAAAGTCTTTAAAGAAACTGTATAATTTGACTATCTTTAAAAATAACAATAATAAAATAGTCATTTTACATAAGAGTGCAATGATAGGTTTCTGCAGACATTATCTGTAAAGAGCAGAGCAATGGTACTTTAGTTTGACACCAGAAAAAACAGTGAGTTGGATTTTTCTGTGCTTCGTCCATGTATATTTGTTTTAATTTTGAAATGCCATATTTTTATATTTTGCATTAGTCATGTCTAGACTAATATATCCATATAATGTACAGTAATTAGTACTCAAGCAACTTTTTATGCGCTCTGCTAATTCATGAAATTATTTGAGAAAAATCTATAGAATATAAAGTAACTGAAAGTCCAAGTATTGAATCAAAAGGATTTTGCTGCTATTATATGAAGAGCTCCTCTTAAAGTATAGTGAAAGTTGAATTCTATTTTTCACTGTAACTCCTCTTTTTCAATTGGTCACATTATTTTTGCATGCATGTTCTAGGCCCAAAGGTGAATTTTTAGGTTGGAATGAAATAGGTTTGGCCATTTTTAGTTTTGCTAGCATGCTTTCCTCATGTGATCCAGAGAAATCTTGCATTATAAACACAAGCATTTTTAAATCTAGACACTTCAGCTTATCTTCCTTATAGATCTTATTGAGAAAAGGGAACAGAAAGAGGTCAAGTAATATAACAAATCTTTCTATAATCCATACTTTAAAAAAAATGGCAGTAACTCATTTGTGATTTTCCCCAGAATTTAAAATGATAAAACCACTGTCCTAAGAGCAAATCAAGGATACAAATATGTTTGTACAGTTATGTCATAAGGCTGGCCTGACCTTACGCATTTTGATTCTTACATTCAAGATGTCCATATTTTACAAACTCCAGAATTCAAACAAAGTTTTCTTGGTAATTTATCACTGTCTCCTGTAGTAAATGTGTTCTGCTATTGAGCTAACACCAAAAGGGAAAGGAACAAATATGCTTGATGTCTGCAGACATAATGTGTGACTATTGGCCATCACTCACTCTACTGTGTCTGTACTATATTTTAAGTCAATGGGGAGCTATGCTGCTGAATTCAGTGGGACCAAGGGACATACCTGAGTAAATTAGTAATTATCTACTTTTATCATAGGTTAAAAAGAAGACTTTGTTTTCAAAGCAAAAAATACAAAACACCTGTGTCCTGGTGAACTATATCACACCTGTTTTAAGCTCATAATTTCAAGCAATATGAACAAGTTTATAAAGAAATGTAATTTTTAAATACAGGAAGAAATAGTTTCAAGTATTTAAAGCCAAACTTTTCCAAAGTAGCCTCTGACTTTGAGTACTTCGATTTTTGAGTGCGCACACTGACACACTCAAAAATGGAGACCTCCAAAATCAATGACCAGTTTTGAAAAAGTTGACCTAACCGTCATTTCACTTCTTTGTTTCTCTACTACCAAATAGGCAACAAAAAATGCCAGATCCTCAGCTGGTATAAATCGGTGAAGCGCCGCTGGAGTCAAGGAGCTATGTTGATTTTCATCAGCTGCAGATCCAATCCTGTGCTTCTAAAACTAGTCCACACGTATCTTATTCAGAACATCTCAGGAAAAGAAAGACTGAGAAAAATCTATGGAATCCCTCAAGCTATGGAAAGGAAAAGTCCTAACTGAAGATATCTAAAGAATCATGTGTCAAGGAAATCTTTCTTGCAGAAATGCAATTGTACATTTCAAACTCCATTTAATGACAAAAACAAGGCTGAGGAGTGAGAATGAAAGATTTCAAATGGGAATTAATTTTGCCCTGGCATAGAGGTGTCTGTTATGTTGTGAAAAGGATGCTTCAGCATAATGAAACAGAAGTACCTTCTGTTTCCATGCAAAATACTTGACAAATTATATAACAAATGAAGCCCGATTCAATGAAATATTCACAAATGAGAAAATCAGACATTACTGGGATTTCATCATTATGTAATTGCACACCAGTGCTAATGCTATCTGAACTCCCCTGTTTCTCTGAAGAGCAGATCTAGGTACAATTTGAAATTATTATGTAGATTTTCCTAGTACTCAGTTCAATAAGAGATTTCTTCTAGGGAGTTCACAATTTCTCTACAAATTTCTTATAAAAGAGATTAGCGCTGTGATGTCTGATGCGTTCAACCTGTATAAAGAACTTACTGCATAAGCCAGTAGTAGAGCAAGCTATCACGGATTTATTAACCATGAACAGATTCAAATTGTGGCACCAAAATGCTGTTTATTATGAAAACAATACCTCATCACTAGAAACAATTGTGAAGAGGCTATGAGCCCAATTCAGTCCCAACATAACAGTCACAACTCCCATTAAAGTCAATAGGAGTCTCATCTGCTTACACCAGAGCTGAATTCGTTCCTGTGACTTAGGAACAATGATCATTCTCTTCCCAAGTCTTGCTATTCAGGCTGCACAAAAACAAACAAACAAAGAAGCGGGGAGAGTAAATAAATTTCATATTTCTAAACAAGTGTTATTTTTACCACTTTGGAAGGAAGAGGAGAAATTCCAGGAAAGCTTATTCTGCAGGAACTGTTGAGGAAGGAGGATCACTAAATGCTACAACCTGACTTAGGAAAGCACTTAACTTTAAGCATGTGCTTAAGTCTCTACCATTTTTCAGTGAATTTTCAATCAGCTTTAGTGCTGAGTACCTCCTGCTGGGTGCTTGTCACCATGCCTCTGTGGGTCACAGCTGAAGATACCAGATTCAGGATAAACTGCTGAGAAATAGGGCAGACTCACCCCAAACTGATGGTTATTCTTCATTAACAAGTAAACTTCTGTCTTACCACACCACAAGAAGTCCAAATTGTAGTATCCTTAGACATCCCAGCCTTTGTTTCATCATTCAGACACTAGACTTAATGATGAGTGGTTATTTAAAACCAATTTAATCAAATAAAGGATCCTTCTAATCCCAAGAGATCCAATAATCACACTGTTGCCAATCCTTTAGGATCTAATATCTAGAGGCTCTTTTATAAGAGAAAAGAAAGAGGAGAGAATTAAAATGGTCAAGGAAAAAAAATACATACACTAAAAGGAGCATTCTAAAGAATGGACTGAGGACCTTCCAATCTTTTGGAAGTTACCAGAGACTTTACAAGCTAACAGTTTATTTCATCACTGCTTCAAACCTGACAAAATAACTTTGCATTGAGTGTAAGTCCATAGTAGAGATCAGAACAGAAAAGAGGCAAAATGGAGATGCTTCCGGGTTTTTTATACTTTCTTCTATGTCGAGGTGATGCTTTCAGTCTTAGTTTGTGGGGAAAATTACAGGCAGAAGATGGAATCCAAGGTCACATGAGCAAGTCAGATGCCCTCACATGCTTTGACTCATACGAGAAGCCATTACACAAATTTTGGCTAAAGCAGCCACAGGAAGACTCATCGGGCAGGGACAAGTTTCTTCTTTAGCCTATTGTGAGAGCTAAGTATTCTTTGATGGGCTATCAACTTGAATAGCTTATTCACATTGTGCTGGCCCTGGACAATTACCTTTTGGGTGTTACTCCATGAACAAACACATTTGAAATACTGGTACATAGTCAATATTCATAACTTTAGGTACTAAGATGATACATGCATTCAAACAGAATAATCCTATTTGATAGATGTAACTTTTCCATTGATACCTTACAATGACAAATTTTGTATAAGATTTGTTGCAATTGTCTAAAAGTGGCAATATTAAGGATATAAATGGTCATATTTCAGTCATACAGCGTCACAGTGCTGCATGCTCAATTTCCTTTATCTTCAGTAATTTGCAGGACCAAGTCATTAATTTTCTTCTGGTTCAATCAGCAATTCCTTGGTGTCCACACTCAAGCTCATTTCAATTCACTGTCTCTCTAACCCTTCTTGCTGTTGAGCATTATGGAGCCTGTGTCTACCCATCCATTCATTGACAGATGAAATTCACCTGCATGCAGAAGGCCAGCACAAGGCCCACAAAGACCTCTTCAAGTCCAATTTTGAGTATTTGAATTGAACTGGAGCAATGCACCATCCAGAAGCTCACAGAGGAGGTTTCACCAATTGTGAATAGTTATTCATATAGAGTTTGCAGTTCATTTTGGAGGAAGATCATGGAGTTAAACACATTTGTAAGGGGTGGGTGATCTGAGTTTAGGCCAGCATGCCAATCCTTCTGGTTCATCATTTTAAGGATACTACAGTGACAGATGCCATCACAAACCCTAAAAGTAGAATTTATTTCACTATACAACCGTCATGTTTGGATCCACCGTTTAGACCTGATCATAACTGATTAAAGAGTAGTTCCATCAGCAATGCATTTAACTAAATGCCAAAGGAACCATTTAGGAAGTGTGTCCATGAACTGCCTTGATAAATGGCTAATGAAGGCTAATTCACAAGAACTGTACAAGGAAGTTTAATAATAATAATTTTTAAAAAGTAGCGATAGAGTCATTGTCTTCTGTTCCTCATCTTTTCCCTTCCTTATCTTAGTGAATAGTTATCTGAATGACAAAAGCCAATTTTCTCTCTCCAGGACCCAGCCTATGTTACTGCACTAGGAGACTTCATTACAAAGAGTGGGAAGGCATTTTTCCCCATGGACGATACATGACCAATGAAGCCCCTCAATGGCAACTTGTAGAGGGCACACCATCACATAAGTCATATCAGGTCTGACATACTCATTGCCCCAACTCACTATTGTCATATTCTGTATCTAAAAGGTATCATGTAAGGTATCCTATATAAACTGGTGTGACAGGGTGCTGAGCATGAAGTGCTTAATCAGCCCCCTGCCATGCCAGCCCCAATCAAGGGGAATGGATTGGGGGTGGGTGAATAACTCTGCCTGCTTGGCAACTAGGAACAGTTACCAGCCTAATTAGCCAGGGGCTATAAAGGCTGGGAGGAAGGAAGCCAGAGAGGGGAAGGGAGGCTGAGAGGGACTGGTGGCTCTGGTCTGTTGCTGGTTAAGTCTGACTGTAAAATCCTGTACATAGATAGTAAACTGGTGGTGGGAAAAAACTATAAATAAAATACACAGTTGATTGCATTGACCTGAGGTGTGTCTGACTGGTTTTGTGAGGACAGCAGGGGTAGAAGCAAGAGGGGCCCAGCTGGGCCTTGCTACAACTGGCAACACACTACTCATTATTATTATTGTGTGGTGTATGTATGAGCAATATATGAAGAAATTTGTGCTGGAAAGATATTCTTAAAATGCATTTGTCAGGCAAGAGTAAATCACCCCAATCTAGACAAAAGAAATGTGGTTCCACCTGCTTGAATGCACCTCCAATGTGAACTGAACAAAGTGAGATAATTAAATTACATTTCCATGAAGGGTAAGGCTTCATTTACATGAAGCTATAGGGCAAACCAATGTTACTTAACATTTCTTACCAGAGGGGGATGCTGCAGTTCTAGGAAACCTTTCCGCCTCCTGAAACAAGGTCTTTGAATTTTGGAAAATATAAGCAAGTACAGAAAGTCATGTTGGTATCCCTCACTGGGCAGATACAAGAGGCTACAGCTCTTATACTTTAGAGAAAAGTGAAACCTTTCAACCCAGGAGGTTGAAAGTCTCTGGAAATTGAATCTAGATGAGAATCTAGATGAGACTGTAACTGGCTTAAGTTAAATGTAGTCACTAGGAAGCTCAGTAACTTCACGTGTCTTTCACTCTTACTAGCAATCATTTCATCTTGTATTCTTTGTTAATAAACTATTTTAGATTTACTATGAGCCATCTCAGTGCCATATATTAAAAATAAAAGTGAATCCTCAGTTAAATGAAGAGGTTGGTGCAGTGTAGTGTCTCTTTAAAAGGAACAGTGAATTTAATATGGATCTGTGAGTATTGCATAAGAAGGATTGGACACTACAGGACAGATGGTTTGGGGAAAACTCAGGACAGGGAGGGTAGTGATGTCTCTCTGCAAGGAATAACTAGGCTGGTGAATGCCAGGGTCAGGCTATTGTGCTGTAAGCAGGCTGCTGATATCAGGGCTCTGAGCCAAAGCTGCACAGCACAGAGGGACCAGGGTACCAAGGCAGACAATGACAGAATCTCTGGGTTGAACCCCAAAGTGTCACTATGGAATCCTAGTGGACATCTTGTGAGAGTTCTTGTACTAATATGGCTGTGTGTCTATCTCTACTGGAAGGATAAGAGGATCCACATAGTGACCAATCCTCCTGGCCCACCCTGTGCCTCACTCTTTCAGCACCTTCCCCACCTGACAGATGATTTGTCCCTGAATGACTATTTTATTAAAGGAAGTACCATGTAGTATTTGCATGTATGACTGAGGATATCAGTATTTTTCTTCCATCTTGACTGTTCTTCACCAAAATGCAACCTATTAATGGAGGAAAATATCTTGTGCTTAATAGTAGTCAGATTTTCAAAGCTCTTAGCATTGGCCTACCTATGCTTCCTCTGAACTCAATGAGTGTTTTGACATTTATTTCAATAGGAACAAAATTTGCCCAATGCTGAGCACTTTTGAAAATCCTGCAGTTTGTATTCCTGGCCCATTGATGCTCTTACTAGAGAAGGGTCAGAAAACTGTATCTAACCTTCTTGAACTGTGGGAAAATTTGGATCCAGCTCTAAATCTGGCCTTTGTGAGTTAGTCCCATCACAAGTAACAATAACTAATACATCAAGCTGGATCTGAATCAGTTATATGTCTAATAAATCAAACCAGCCACACTAATCCAGACATACATAATGGGGGGGAAACGTCGCCTCTGAGAAATTTAATTCAGTATGCTTGGCTCCTTTAGCTCATCAAACCCCATTTGATGTAGGGTCATGAGCAGTCTAATTCAGAAGTGAGGAGGTCAGTTCTTTCTGTTTCCTGCTGTTATCCAGACAATTAGTACTATCACTTTTAGATGACATTTTCTCACATATTTATATTACTGGAACTAGTTTCTTAGAGGTCTGCCTTGCTATGAAAATCATTTCCCCAGCCTGTCTCTTGTGCTTCTGCTACGGTGAGTGAAGGTCAGAGGGTGGAATAAAATTTCCTTTTAAATGATCAAAAAACGTATTATTCCAATATTTCATTATTTGACTTTTTTTTAAATAAAAGAGGGGGAAATGAACAATTTCTCCTGAGGGCTCAATGAGCCTTCATGCACAGGAAACAGGCTGATAATCCCAGAGCAGATTGCATCATTCTCGTAATGAAAACAGGAAATGCTTCATGAGAAACCTCTGCAGACCAGGAGCTAACCCATGTCAGCCACAAAGATTACTTGCAATTGTTTTGAAGGGTAATTGTGACTTTCCAAGAGCCCAATTTAAGATGCTTGAAAACACTCATGATATTCTAAATGACATCTAGGTAAAATGTTACATGCTTAACCTTTCCTCACCATTCCATGCAGCAGCCAATACAAAACAAGCTGTCAAAATGTCAAAGCAGCAAACTAAATACTAAAATGCAGTTAATGGCTGAATAAGTTCAAGCTTGCTCCCTCTGCTGATATCACTTGGCATTCGGCAAGGCAAATTGCACTGGCCATTTTATTATGAAATTTAGAACAACAGATGCAAGATTAATGCAATGCCCAGGTTATTGCTAGCCAAATGTTTAGTTTTAAGCACAAGGATGTCATATACACAGTATTTTCTGATGTCTATCTTTATCTCAGTTTATTGATCCTTTTGGGTTTTATCCCTGAGTTTAGCTCCTTGCAGGATCAAACCTGACAGTGGTTTAGCAGGGGTTTAGCACCACTACTCTGCCAAAAATTGCCATGGGACCTCTGCTAATCACAAACAGTCTGTTTCAAATTTCATTAGAAAGAGGTCATCTTCAGAAGCACAGTAGCCCCCCTAACACAACAGCACTGCACTGGGTAAGTACAGACTCAGATGGAAGAGTGTACCCCTTTGAATCACAAATATCACTTCCTGTATCACCCAGGGGGTATGCATTCTATAAGAGACCCAGGACTCCGAGCCTTCATCAGTCACTGACTCCTCTCAGAGATGTAAGTGTAACTCCTGGCAATGTAAAGGGGAATGACATAAATATGTCTCCCCACTCACCATGGCTTTTAACTCTCCTCTTGAAGTCCCCATTTAGGCAGCTGGAAGATGCCTACTGTCTAATTCATGCTTTTCCCCTTTCCAGCCACAGTCTCATTCATGCATTCTTACCCCATCCCACCTACAGATTTGTTTTTTATATCGTTTCCCTTCTGGTTAAAATAAGAGCTCTGTTCTTGAAAAATGGGTATATAGATCATTTACACTCTATGGGAAAGTGCCAAAAGACTCTATCTGATAAGAACCAATGTAAATTTGCAGTGTAATAAAGCTACTGTAACCTCCTACTCTGCTGAATAAAGGAGAAGAAATGTTGTTACATCTCTCTGTCTCTTTGAGTTGTTATTCCCAGCTAGCCTGTTTCTAGTGTAAACCCAGCAAGCTGACATCCTGGCTGCTATTCCCAGAACACAGAGAGGAAAGAGACCAGCAGAGAAATGTTGCTGTTGAATGTCACTGTTTCTATAGTTAATATATTGAAGTTAACTTTATACCTGTCATTGGAGCTTGTGAAATTTCCCATTGGAAATTATTAGTTCATATTCCAATAGAGAGAGGACTTGCTGCCTTGCATGAAAATCAGCAGTAAGGCCCAGTAGGAGATCTCAGGAAAGAATTAAATTGATTTCACCTAACATGTTGTTTTCCCTCTAATACCCATAATTCTACCATATTTTTTGAAATACAAACATATACACATCAAATATGTATAAACATGAGCATGAATTGATTCTTGGGTTCAGTTTGCCTGATTAATTGCTGTGTTTTATTTTGGTGGCACCTTCAAGACTGGGCATTTCGGTTATGCCCCATTTCAACTGACTAGTATGTGAAGGAATTAATTCAGCCTTCATTATTCTTAAGTTCCTACTCCTAACAGGCAGTAATTAATCATTCTAAACTATTGAAATAAAAATAGATGAAGTGTAAAATAGCTTATTAATTTACTACCAAGCCTGTATCCACTTTTCATGAAGTTTAACTTAATTTGCCGTGGGAGGAAATTTCCCCTATAAACTACTGTGGTGCATTCCTTTCATAACATGTTAGAGTTTTGGTAGATTATAAAAACTCTTTAATGTATACACAACCAAATCCTGCAGCTTTTATGGAGCACCATCTCCTATGAACTGTAGAGAGCCTTTCTTTCTTGCCTGGAGGCACTCAGCAGCTCACAGAATGAGGCCCCATCATCCTCTCTGCAGTAAATGCCACCTTTGAGTAATGGGAGTTTTATCTGAGTAAAGACTTCAGGATTTGGCCCACTAGTTTTCAGCTGAGAATCTGTATCATGTTGTTTAAATTAGATATGGGCTTAAACTGCAAAATTTCAATCAAACCCTAAAATTCAGAAGATTCTGGTTCTGGATTGAATCCATTATGAAGGCAGGACCAGATGTGGGTTTAAATTACAAATGTCCCAAACTTTCAGTGTGTTTAGATCTGGGGTTTTGTCTTGTGGTCTCTTAAATCCCTCAATGAAATGGGATTAAATTATGTAACTGAATGAGAGAGAAAGCTTGGGCATTACTCCAGCTGCGTGAATAGTGTAAAAGGTTTCCTCTGGAATGTTTCAGTGATTTCCCTTGACCAGTATTCATGGAAAGTGAACTGAACGAAGGTGTGAACATTTGGATAGTCAAGCTTTTAATGATAAGAAATGATCCCATACTGTCTCCTCAGGGATCGACCAGACTGTGAACTGGGGAATGGTGGCCACAAGCCTACTTGCACCTGACCTGTCTCCTCACCTCCCCTACCCCTTTCTCTTGTTTGTATTTCCATCTGGGAGAGGTAGCCCTTAGTGACTCTGTTGTCCTTCCAGTGTCCCTGTGATGCTGGCAGTGAGGGAGTAAGAGCTGTAGACTCACATAAGCACTTCATATAATAGCAGGATTAAAAGTGGGTGCCATTCTAGGGTTCAAAGGGGAGCAGAAACCATTTCCTCCTTTCCTGGCACCCCGAAATGTTGCCCAATGAGCTTATTCTGGTGTTTCCTTAGTTATTTCTGTGCTGATACAACCAATATTTTATATTGGGTTTTGAGTGATAGTTGCTTTCAGATTCTTGAGGTAATTCTGACTGTTCCTTGCCTGCTCAGGCTAAAACGGATTGCTATATTTGGAGTTGAGAAGGAATTTTTCCCCAAGCCCACACTGGCCAAACCTGAATTTGTCTCCTTGTTCCTGACATTTCCCTGGAGAAGTTTGGTGTGAGTGGAAAGTTAAAGTGTAGATGCCCAATAGTGGGAGCCCACAAGTCCTATTCGCGGCAGTCCCAGAAAATAGTATGCTGGTGGCTTTCAAATAGAGGGTAAATTCCTTTCCATGTTGCACTAGATCTACAAAGCCTAGGGCATTTGATATTGATGGTAAGTAGGAGAGCCTTACTTTAGCAGTTGGCTGTTATGGCCTCATTTCCTAATTTATGCATAGGATTAGGACCAGAGCATCTGAGGGATGACAAGACAGATGGAGGTGGGGGGGAGGAGAGGGGAAAGGTATGTGAGAGCGGCTAAATATAATATACAGGTAGAGGGTTCACTATGACAAAACATGTGCCAAATAGTTATTGCTATGATTTGGAAGTTCGAGAATGGGAGTCATATCTCACTGGTGTCCTGAGTACAAGGGAGGGTGCTCTTGCTTATTTCAGTTACTTACTACGACAGGCAAAATTGTTTACCAGGCAACATTTTAGTTTAGGTTATAGTACATCAATAAAAGCTGCAGCACTGGTCTTTAATCCAATGTACAGTGCGTTCTGTTTTCAAAATTCAAGGGGCTACTATTGTAGCCAAGGAACTCCAGGGTTCAAGGAAACCCGGGCCAGCCACACTCCTTTCCACCACCCAGCCACATTCCCTGTGCCAGACAAAGGGAGAGAAGGCAATACAGGAGTTGTTTTTTTGCTCTGCATTACAAGGGGGATTCCCTTGTGCTGGTTGATACTCCTGTATCTGACTATCCCACCATTAAGAACAGTTGTGCTTTTAGAGGACCTCAAAGCAGCTCAAGGCTAAGGATTGGGACCAATCATTTAACAAAATATTTAGGTTTCAAGGAAACAGATATTTTCAGATTGACAAAACGGAGTAACAGTTTGTTAAAGTGAAATTAAATCAAGTTATCACCTAATTGGAGACATGTATATGGCCCCCATCACTATAGTATCTGCGAGTCTCAGAGTCATTAAGGGATTTATCCTCACAACACCCCAGTGAAGTAGGGAAATGCCATTATCTCTTCATTACAGATGGACAACTGAGGCACAGAGAGAGTAAGTGATTTCTGTGGCAGAGCAAGGAGATGAAAGTGGGTCTCACAAGTCACAGGATAGTATTCTAACCACAAACCATCCTTCTCCCACTGTAACTATGCGTCTGCAACTTGCTTCAGTAATATTTCAAATCTAATCTCTGCAATATATTAACTATTCAGTACTGAGTCTGACTTTTGTGTTATGCAAAATGCATTTATTAATAATCACGTAAGTGGCTCAAGGTAATTAATAGGGCAATTAGGCTGAATTAAGGACCAATAAAACATTCTGGACAGCTTTTTCTACTTTCAGATAATGTATTCTACATTTGTCAAAATGGTGCCCATAGTGTAGCCTTTGCATATTGATAATGGTAGACTGTCATACACTCTCTCCTGTTTTTCCCAACATAGAGTGAAAAATCACACCGTAAGGTTCACTTTGCATTCTGTACATAACAAAAAGAGAAGGCAAACTTCCATTGTTCATTCTCATTTCATAAAACCATAGACGCTGCAATGCTGAAAACCTCATATCAGGAGCAATATCCCATTTTAAGGTGTATTAATTTAAGACTAAGCTGTGCCTATCCCTGCACTGATTTACAAGGGAAATTTACATGATGAGTGGAACTTCTCCTCTGTATTTTAATCCTTATGCAGGAGCTAGCTAGAATCATAGAACCATAGAATATCAGGGTTGGAAGGGACCTCAAGAGGTCATCTAGTCCTACCTCCTGCTCAAAGCAGGACGAATTCCCAACTAAATCATCCCAGCCAGGGCTTTGTCAAGCCGTGCCTTAAAAACCTCCAAGGAAGGAAACTCCACCACCTCCCTAGGTAACACATTCCAGTGCTTCACCACCCTCCTAGTGAAATAGTGTTTCCTAATATCCAACCTCGACCTCCCCCACTGCAACTTGAGACCAAGGCTCCTTGTTCTGTCATCTGCCACCACTGAGAACAGCCGAGCTCCATCCTCTTTGGAACCCCCCCTTCAGATAGTTGAAGGCTGCTATCAAATCCCCCTCATTCTTCTCTTCTGGAGACTAAACAATCCCAGTTCCCTCAGCCTCTCCTCATAAGTCATGTGCTCCAGACCCCTAATCATTTTTGTTGCCCTCCACTGGATTCTTTCCAATTTTTCCACATCCTTCTTGTAGTGTGGGGCCCAAAACTGGACACAGTATTCCAGATGAGGCCTCACCAATGTCGAATAAAGGGGAACGATCACGTTCCTCGATCTGAGCAGGAATGATCACGTTCCTCGATCTGAACAGCCCAAAATGCCGTTAGCCTTCTTGGCAACAAGAGCACACTGTTGACTCATATCCAGCTTCTCGTCCACTGTAACCCCCAGGTCCTTTTCCGCAGAACTGCTACCTAGCCATTCGGTCCCTAGTCTGTAGCAGTGCATGGGATTCTTCCGTCCTAAGTGCAGGACTCTGCACTTGTCCTTGTTGAACCTCATCAGGTTTTTTTTGGCCCAATCCTCTAATTTGTCTAGGTCCCTCTGTATCTGATCCCTATCCTCTAGTGTATCTACCACACCTCCTAGTTTAGTGTTTGTAGAGACACACAGCTCCCGAATCGTTAGTTCACGGCTGCGGCACACTGCGCCCGTGGCTGCGAGGCCGGAGCAGCCTACACCCCCACGTCTGTGATTAAGAAACTTATTGGCTGACCTAATCATCACCCTCGCTGCTCGCTTTCACGTGCACAAGATATGGGGTTGTTAAGTCATGTTGATGAGTATTGTATGCTCCTCCTATGCGCAAAAATTGAACCACTTATAAGTGTTGTAAACAGAGAAGTAAGATAATAAAAACCCCAGTGAAAAATCCCTGGGAGGCTTTTCGGCTACCACGACCTGGCGCTCTGTCTCCTTCCTTTTTCATCGCCACAAGTGTCATCTGCAAACTTGCTGAGAGTGCAGTCCACACCATCCTCCAGATCATTAATAAAGATATTAAACAAAACCGGCCCCAGGACCGACCCTTGGGGCACTCCACTTGAAACTGGCTGCCAACTAGACACGGAGCCATTGATCACTACCCGTTGAGCCCGACGATCTAGCCAGCTTTCTATCTACCTTACAGTCCATTCATCCAGCCCATACTTCCTTAACTTGGCGGCAAGAATATTGTTGGAGACCATATCAAAAGCTTTGCTAAAGTCAAGGAATAACACATCCGCTGCTTTCCCCTCATCCACAGAGCCAGTTATCTCATCATAGAAGGCAATTAGGTTAGTCAGGCACGACTTCCCCGTGTTGAATCCATGCTGACTGTTCCTGATCACTTTCCTCTCCTCTAAGTGTTTCATAATTGATTCCTTGAGGACCTGCTCCATGATTTTTTCAGGAATCTTGGTCCTTGCTTATTCAGAAACACTCTGGGAATGCATCTCCAGTACCAAGAACCAGATTCCTACCCCCCCACTGCCATTTTATCACTGGCCTAGGTTACTATTTGGGTGTTTCTGTAGGCCAGTCAAGTGGGGACAGGAAATGCTTGTGTAATTAAATTAAACAGTTATTTTGTAAAAAGAACAGGAGTACTTGTGGCACCTTAGAGACTAACAAATTTATTAGAGCATAAGCTTTCGTGGACTACAGCCCACTTCTTCGGATGCTAGATCGTCGGGCTCAACGGGTAGTACTCCTGTTCTTTTTGCGGATACAGACTAACACGGCTGCTACTCTGAAACCAGTTATTTTGTAATTCACCTCTGGACTTTTAAGGACAGATTTTTCAAAACACAGCACTAGTAAATGTAGCTACTCTGAGAGTGGCTTATTGCACTTCGCTCTCTCAAGGGCTACAACTGTTATTTCCAGATCACAGCTAGCTTTTTCCACCCCAGGGAGCAAAGACCTGACCTTAGTCTTATCTGTGCATTTCCAGTAGAGCACCAAGGTGGCCTGCTGGTTCTTTTTTGCTTTTTACATTCTATCAGAAGTCACTAAATGATTTCTACCACACAGCATCTGAGGAGACAGAGATTTATAATTCATCAAACCATCCCTTGTGAAAATGAATAAAACATATGTATGCCACTATGCATTATAGACCCTTGAATTCTCTTGTAAAAACAACAATCATTGCCTTTGTAGTGGCCTATGCTATGATTCTAGATTGTGACATTCCTATTTTCTACACTAATTTTAGGGTATTGGGCAATGTTTTTTTCAGCAATACATGTAAAGTAGAATCCCATTAAGTGTAGAATCTTTTCTCCATTGTTTAGAGAACATATACCAAATGGAAAATATAGTAATGTGCGCAGAAACACATTACAAAAATATTTTATTTTATAAATAACAACCATTAAATTTTTATAGTGACCTCATACAGATCATCAGAAAGTGATTTCTGTATAAAGAGTCAATTAAAGGCTAATGAGACAAGGATGGTTTTGAGCTAATATTTAAATAGAGGTATTTCACAAGAAGGGAGTTCAGAAGGCATACAACTGTAACTGTGACCCCTCCCACCTATGGAGACTGAGGTGGGAGGGAAGAAAAAAGGCCAAGATTGGAGGGACATGACAAGTGGGTAAGAAGGTAAGTTGATATGAGGTCAGCAAGTGGTAGAATGAGGCCACTTGGGTTTTGGAAGAGCAGCAAGGCAATTTTGAATCAGATTTGGCAGTGGAGAGGAAGCTTTGTGGAGGAGATGAAGATTAAAGATAATATGGGTTTCCTTTTCTGACTATCTGAGACAGAGTTTAACTTGCAGGGGGAGATTAAACAGACTGGAAAACTGACAGTACAAACCAATAGAGTAGTTCTGTTTGTTGAATATATTCTCTGCATATACACTCATCTGTACTGGATAACATAAATAAAAAAGACCTTTTGATCTTTTGCTGCTGCTGCTACTAGTACAACACTGATCTTAAATGAATAGTTTTAAAATACTTTTGTAATGGGGTGGATAAGGGGAGCAGGTGATCCGAGTTAGCCCATTCTGTGGCACATGGAGCAGAGATGGATAATTAAGGATTAGACCAGTGGTTCGCAAACTTTAACAACCCGCAAACCCCTTTCACTAAAATGTCAAGTCTTATGAACCCCCTCCTAAAAATGAATATTTCCAGGGATTTTCTCCCTTACCTGAGGATGAAGTATAAAAGCAGTGATCTTGGAAGTATAAAATTTGTTTTTATGACATGCTTATTACACATTATTTATCATTACAGAATTTTATTACATTATGAAAACGGCAACACTCTTCCAAGATCTCACTTTTGTAGCTTGTATCACTTTGATTAAGCCTCTTATAAGACAAAGCTCCTAGGTTTCATCAAGGAGTATCAGATGTGAAACAGCATGCAGGTATTTAAGAAGCCAACTCAAAGAGTTCCTCCTACACAACATTCAGGTCTTGAGCAGTCCAGGCAAACAACGCATGTTACAACAAAGCTTAAACTTGTTCTTCATAATAATTTAAAAAACAATATTAGCAGCCTATTTAATTTTAAAAACAGCAAAAAAAAAATCCACCTCCCTTTCCATTTCTTACAAGGAGTCTTGAAGTTTCAATCTCCTCAGTGTGATGATATGCTCGCTCTGATCTGCTTAGCTCTTGGAAGTCCCTGGGGCTCCGGGCTGCTGGTCCTGTGCTGCCTGGGATCCCTAGGGACAGCTCTGTCCGCCATTAGGGAATTTTTTCTCAAGAACCCCCTGTAACATTTAGTGAACCCCAAAGGGTTCACAAACCCCAGTTTGGGAACCACTGGATTAGACCCAGCTGGAGAGAACCACATTGGATGGTTCCTATAAAGGAAGGGTTGAAGGGGCAATAGTAGAGGACTGAGAGAGGAGAGCTGCAGTAGGGAGTGTATATCCTGGGATTGGCCTTGAAGGGATAGGATAGCAGGAGAAATGGGTTCCAGTCCCTCAGCAACAAACTGAGAAAAGCTATATGGAGAGCTGAAACTCTAGGGAGAGAGGACTGAAGAGTGCAGTTCTAAGCCAGATGCCTGCAAACATGCAAAGATAGGAAGTGTCCAGGGAACCAGTAAAGGATCATAAGGAACAGATGCTAGCTGCTTATTACAAGGGCCTTGGGCTGGAACCCAGAGCAGAGGGTGGGCCTGAGTTCCCCTACCGTGCCCTACAGGTGGGTCAGTGTAAGCCTCAGAAAGTAAAGGGGCAAGGACTACTAAACCCAGATTGGGGCCAAAAGCCTGCTATGTGGTTACCAAGACCCAGATTTTAAAAAGTGTCGCTGCACTCAGTGTTGTAATACCTGATTTAGGAGCCTAAGTGACATTCAATGAGATTGTTACCCTGGAAGGGGGAGGCTCTAGCCATCCTGACCAGAGGGCTGAATCACAAGACGGGACAGACCACCGAGTGGCCCAAGTAGCTGCCTGCAGGGAGCGATAAGGACAGAAGGGCTGCTATGCCATGCCTAGCCATGAGGAGGCACACCAGGTGGTGAGTGAGCCTTCTACAATGTTACATATGCATATTACGGACTTTTAAAGTATTTATTAATTCAAAAGGTATTATTTTCAATAACTTTTATTTAAAAATATCATTCTGTGGTGATTGTCCAAAATACTGCATTTAGCACAATTGTAATTAGAGCTGGTTGGGGATTTTCCAAGGAAACTATTTTGGCAGGGTGGGGGTTGGAAAAGTGACTCATCAATACCTAATCAGGATGTTGAAAAGGGTCAATTTTGATGAATTTTTCAACTCAAAATTTTTTGACTCTTTTAAATTAAAAAAAAAAAAAAACTTTTTCTCATTCAAAATACCCGTTGTGAAATTTCAGCTAATTATCATAATTTTTTTTAAAAGGGTCAAAATTGAAATGAAATGTTTTGACTGTAATCCGGTTGTAATCTGTGGTGTCTTGAACCATGGCCAAAGAATAGCCATAAGGGTATTATTCTTGCATCTTGGTATTTTATATTTCTGTATTAATTTGTTGTTCAATAACAAATTAGGCATCAATCATGCCAAAGCCTCTGTTTGGGTAGGTTCCTGCATGACCCCTGGCTGGGATTTTAAAGGAAGCTGAAGGTAGTTAGGCACCCATATCACATTGAATTTCAATGAGATTAGGACATGTAGTTCTCATAGGCTCCACTGACAATCCCAGCCTTAGTTACTAATGTCTAGCTATGAAACACTAAAGCACCGTATTTAATAACTTGACAGTCAACATGCACCTATGAACATCTGCCATTACATTACCCAGAATTTAATATATAAATGCATAAAAATATTTTACAAGGAAGATCAACCTTCCTGCTTCAGGGCATTATCCAACCCCTACCTGATGGGATTTGGGAAGGAACCTCCTCTAATGATAGGGTAGTCCACAATTCTTCACTATGTTCTTCCTTGCTCCTTTCTTTGAAGCAGTTGGTACTGGCTATTTTCAGAGACAAGATAGTGGGCTAGGTGGGATTCTTGTCTGATCAGGTTTGGCAATGACTGTTCCCTATATTTGTCTTCTGTAGTAATCACTGAAGAGTTTCATGTATGTTACAAACACTGGATTTAATTATGATTTTGTTCTCCACTGGATCCCATCAACTTTTCTAACCTTTCCTTAAATAGTGCTGTTTTTCTCTTTTCTGTTTACATACAGTGGATTTGAAAAGGTGGTGAATGAGCTCCATCCTGATGTGCCTGTGGTCTAACTCTGCTTAGAGTTTTTTAAAAAGGGTTTTGTAAATTAAACTTTGAAAAAATCTATTAGCTCTGGCACATCTCCCTCTAATCTTATTTACAAATCGTTACATGCAGTAAATAAGTATTTGGAAGCATTTGATTATGCACCAGAAAAGTTAGACCTTGTCATTATTTTGGAATTTTCATTTAGATTACTCTTTGGTGGTTTATACCCCCTGAAAGAATCAGTAATATGATATATACAAGCCCAGGGGTCGGCAACGTTCGGCACGCGGCTCGCCAGGGTAAGCACCCTAGTGGGCCGGGCCAATTTATTTACCTGCTGACACGGCAGGTTCAGCCGATCGCGGCCCCCACTCGCGGCGGTTCGCCGTTCCGGGCCAATGGGGGTGGCGAAAAACCGTGGCCAGCACATCCCTTGGCCCGCGCCACTTCCCGCCGCCCCCATTGGTCCGGGACGGCGAACTGCGGCCACATCAGCAGGTAAATAAACTGGCCTGGCCCGCTAGGGTGCTTACCCTGGCGAGCCTCATGCCGAATGTTGCCGACCCCTGTACTAGCCCATTATTTTTCATGTAGGTTATGTAGTTATTTTTTATCCATGGTCTAAATGTTATTGAGATACACAGCTAGTACTTTTGGATTGCTAAGAAGCGGCTTGAAGTCCATGATTGATGGAATAAATTGGCTGATACAAAATGGAAGGGGAGTTGAGATGTAGACCTGCTGCAAATTTAACCCTCGCTCTGCCTCCAAATTCTATACCGATTAACTCAACACAGAGCATAAATTCCAAAGCTGCTTCAGGGTTTTACTAAATATTTGTGTGTTTGTGTATGTGGGTGGGTGGGAGGCATCAGATTTACAATTTTAATTGGCAAGTATCTGCAGGACAAATACGTCACTGAAGTAGGAGTACAAACAGGAGTGCCAGTATGTCTGAAGGGACTACCTCTGAGAAAGCAGTGGGAGGATATAGAGAGAAAATGATACAGATAACGCAGTCATTCTTCCACACCATCTTTGGCCTGCCTCCTGCAACTAGCAGTTTCCTAGTAGTGTTTTCTATATGATGATGACTAAAAGTAGCAGTTTTATATGATTGACACCACCAACTCATTTACATGGGTCATACTTCACCACAGCAACTTTTGATCTTATTTCAAGCACATTTACATTAAAATGAGTAAGAACCAAGAGGTGAAGGTCTTTGTATCTTATTGTCATTCCCCTAAAACATCCAGCTTCCTAGTAAAGCGCACTTATGGCATCTAAAACATCCTTTTTTTTCTGCTCTTTCACATCTTCTGAATCATTTAAATTAGAGGAGCCAGAAGCAAAACTACACATCCAAACACCACAAGCATTGGGATGATTTCCTGAACTATGATCTAGCTGAAACTGCTAAATATGGCAGGAAATATCACACAATCAGACCTTACACTCCAGTATTTCCTGCTTCCCATCAGGCCAGATTTATGATGAGAATAGCCTTCTGTAAATCCTACTTCTGGTCCTAATTACAATCTGGAAGTGCAAACTCATTGGAGGAGAAAAATATTGATGGTAAAGAGGATAAAGTTAACTGAACGTATTAGACACAAACCAACAACAAAAAAGATTCAAGTTCAGCTCTGGGCGAAGGGTTTTTACAGAAAAAAAAGTTCGTTTCAGAACCAGTTTACCAATTTCTGTTCCAAGTCCAGAAGACTCATTTATATATACCATAATCACCCATTTCTGAAGTGCAGTGACACACAAGGATTTCTCAGCTCGATTTAGTGAAATTTGCAGTAAACATGCCCTCAATGTATTTCACCTCTTTTTCTGCTCAGAGAGGAACCTGTATCATTAAGCAAGAGTGCAAGAAGGAGTGCTATTGTGCTCCCTTCTCTCCATATGTACCAGAGTTCTAGTCTGTTCAGGTTCTTATACTGTGCCCATTACCATGGTAGTCAGATCACGCTCACGCACAAAGAGCAATGAGAAACAGCCATTTCAATGTCCTCATGCTAACGTGCTCTGAGGGAAAAGGAGAAAAGCTCTCCAACAAATAAATAATAGAGCCTGAATTAGAAAATCCTTTTCCTTGATGGGGAAGGAGAAAAGAACTAAAGAAGATCTGACCTATTTTAAAGTTGTTAAACATGGAAAAATTATTTACTTTAATGACTATGTAACTGAGACCATTGTATTGATTCGCCATCTGAAACCAACTAGTATGGGTATAAGAAATGTCATGAGAACCTGTTCTCTAGGTATCCAGCCCCTTACTTGACCAAAGAAGTTCAGCTAAGCTTCAAAAATATTCATCTGAACTGCCAACTACTATGAGGTTTCCTTATCACTGCAACTGCTAATGCCAGGTATAAGAGGGCTTTAACCTTTTAATGAATGAACACAAGGTTATTTTTTGTGTGCTGCTTCTGTTCCTACATATGCTATGGTAAGGAATGAACACTTTGTTACAGATAAGG
The DNA here is from genome assembly GCF_013100865.1 of Trachemys scripta elegans. Lineage (NCBI taxonomy): Eukaryota > Metazoa > Chordata > Testudines > Emydidae > Trachemys > Trachemys scripta. The sequence goes on from NC_048301.1 coordinate 86,150,755, forward strand.
AGACTGCAGACAACCCATCATTCAAATAACATTCAGCAAGTTTGGAGACATTTAATAACCTGTTTTGATAAGTGTTTGTTTTTTCTGTCTAGATGGATGGTAATGGATTTTACCCTCCATTAATTGCAGAGTTCTCTATTTGATAACCAGTCTACCTTGCTGAAAAAGTCATTCCAGCACTATATATAATGTACTTGTTTATAAAATAATTCTGCTATTTATATTCTTAGGGAGTTTTGCTCACAGGAAAAGGTACTAGCTAGGTCAATTATTCAGCATGAATTCCAATGAAATAAATGGAGCAACACAAGTGTAAAAACAGAATCACCTTCTGGAAGAAGCAGACCTACCAGATGGGACAATGACTTGCCTCACCATGTCCCTCACAAGACCGCACGCTAGGTAGGAGGAGGATCAGGATATTACATGGGGAAGGAGGGAACGTGGCAAGGAAACTCCCAATGTGGTCAGATAATTCAGAAGCATCAAAGACTCTGGGTGCTTATTGTAATCAAATCTAACTGCAAACCCTTGAGAAATTCACTTCTTACTGATAGTAAACATATTAATAGATCAGGTGAGTACCAGGAGGTCAAATCCTATCTAAGCAGCAATCTTGCAATCAGATTGGTTGGAGCACATGACTTGTGAGGAGAGGCTGAGGGAACTGGAATTGTTTAGTCTGCAGAAGAGAAGAATGAGGGGGTATTTAATAGCTGCTTTCAACTACCTGAAAGGGGGTTCCAAAGAGGATGGATCTAGACCAGGGGTAGGCAACCTATGGCACGTGCACCGAAGACGGCACATGAGCTGATTTTCAGTGGCACTCACACTGCCCAGGTCCTGGCCACTGGTCCAGGGTGCTCTGCATTTTAATTTAATTTTAAATGAAGCTTCGTAAACGTTTTAAAAACCTTATTTACTTTACATACAACAATAGTTTGGCTATATATTATGGACTTATAGAAAGAGACCTTCTAAAAACATTAAAATGTATTACTGGCACACGAAACCTTAAATTCGAGTGAATAAATGAAGACTCGGCACACCGCTTCTGAAAGGTTGCCAACCCCTGATCTAGACTGGTCTCAGTGATACCAGATGACAGAACAAGGAGTAATGGTCTCAAGTTGCAGTGGGGGAGGCTTAGGTTGGATATTAAGAAAAACTTTTTCACTAGGAGGATGGTGAAGCACTGGAATGGGTTATTTAGGGAGGTGGTGGAATCTCCTTCCTTAGAGGTTGTTAAGGTCAGGCTTGACAAAGCCCTGGCTGGGATGATTTAGTTGGGAATTGGTCCTGCTTTGAGCAAGGGGGTTGACTAGATGACCTCCTGAGGTCCCTTCCAACCCTGATATTCTATGAGATCTGCTAGCACAGTCCTCTGCATTCACAAGGATCTGAATGCATGGGCCTCATAATTCATGAATCTTCACTACCAGATGGACTGTTGAAAGCCAGTGGCTTCCACATATCAGCATGTGGCACTATTGGCATAAATGCTTATCAGAGTAACAATCTCAAGTGAATGAGGATGATGTATCACTATGAGCAATTCAAGTTAATTTCTCTAACCTTCCCAATTCTGATGGAATTTCACTTATGCAGTCTGATAGCAGATAAGAGAGAGAGTAATGTTAACTCAAATATTTTCAAGCCTGACATTTAAGATAATTGTGAGGGCAATTCTGATAAATAAGCCAGATTCAATTTTGCTTGGCCTAGCTTGTTAACAATTTACGTCTAGTACTCTGGAAACTGGGGTGGAGATAATCTTTGGAAATCTATGCCTAGGAAATGCAACATGTTAATTTGGTAATTTCACATCTGTAGTAGAAAAATAATAGAAGCCTACATCTTAACATTAAAAGGGGAGAAGGACAGAGGGGATTTGGTTGGGCAGTGCTGATTTGAAATAAAATAGGAAGGAAAAAATAATAGTTAGATGCTTCTATTTCTCTTATCCTTTAAAGGCATCAGCTTCCAGATCTGCACACATCGTCCATGGTCTCATATATCTGAATGTTCCAAATTTGTTTTTACCTGGCGTTGCCCTATCTTGAGTAAAACAGATAAAAGCAGAGAGCATTGGATATACATTAAACCTACCACCACCCATTCCAGAAATTCTAACTTGGCATTATTTATCATTTCAATCACTGTAGCATCCAAAATGTTAGGTGTTTTCAAAACACAGAGAGAGGCACAATCACTGCACCAAAGGCTGCAGAAGCTGAAGTATTGATATTGCAACCATTGATTGAGTTTAATGGGACTAGTGTTTAAAGGGTGCATAAGGGTTCCCAGGAACAGACTGAGTTATGTGGTGTCCCCAGATCTTTAGAAACTATACCAGCTGACAGTCTACCCTCTTAGATTTCAATGGGAGTTGAGGATGATCAGTAGCTTCTAAGAGGTGCTTAGCATCCTGCAATATTGGACTTGAAATAAGAAGTGTTGTATATAAACTGTCATATCTCCAGTGAAGTTGGGCAAATAATGGATTTTTTTGGTTCACAAGCAATTGTGGGGGAAAAATCATTTCATGTCAAATCAACTCACTCTCCCCCTGCCTCCTCCCCCCCCCCCCCCCCCCCCCCCGCCCGGCCTCAAGATTTTTGGCAAATCAAAAAGTTGAAAAACATTGTTACTGGTCAAAACCTTTTTTTATTTTGAGTATTTAATATTTTGAATTTAAAAATAAAATTAAAGAACTTTCAAAATAAAAAATCTTTTCAAATTGAAAAACTGAAACCTTCAAATTTTGGGAGATTTATTTAGGTGTATTTATTAGTTGTTTATTAACCAAAGTACTTCAGCATAATCCACACTGAAAATCCAAAGTTACAGTAAAAAAAATATCACCCAGTTCTTGTATTCAGTATCTCTGTCGATCAGACTCTCAGCCATTTTATTTATACAGATATTTCTTTATGGAAAGGCCAGACATGAAACTAACTTTTTTTTAAGTGGAGAAAGTTGCCTTTAGTTTTCACTACAACATAACTGAACTCTATGGAAAGTGTGTGTAACTTATTTCCCTTTTGATATCATTTGAAATATATAAACACACACACACACACAGAGTGATGTAAATTACCCATCTGGTGACCATCACAAGGTGTTCAAATTCCACTGGGGATGAATATTGTATAAGAACCTAGATATATAGATGTACAGAGGAGGTTTGTCCATACTAATGCTATAATTTCTATAGTAACTAATATATTTCCAAAGGGGGGAAGCAGGAGAGGTAGGTAGGGGTGTGTGTGTGTATATATATAATATTAGTTGAAAATGAACACATAGCTTTACTCACAAGTTTTACTTTACTCATAACTTAGTGGCACACAGTGTTTATAAGTCAATTATACAGTTACCACATAGTTTGAGATACTGTAGGCCCTGATCGTGCAATATATGATGTACTGGCAGATTGTTGTTCCCATGCAAAGCCCCATTGACTTCAAAGTCTACATGGGCACAGCAGTCTGCCCACACATTACACTTTGCAGGATTACAGCTTGAGTTTTCCCCATTATGTAGGATAAGAAGTAATTGTGGTAATGGTTGAAATATGTTAACCCTGTAATGGGGTTACTGTTTCCCTTCGCAACACATGTTCTATCTGCAGAAAGAGCTAGATTGTGCCATTCAGATAAAGACCTATGTTGGCACTGTACAGGCTTGGCGGGATTGTGCCTCAAAATTGTGCCCCCTCCTGGCATTGATCAGTACAGGTTGGCAGATGGCATAGATTGACACACTGAAGGGAGCAGTCTTCCTCTCTGGGCTGGACAGAGAGGCTCAGGGCCATGGCACCAGTCCTCCTCTGCTCCTGTATAATTTGATCCACAGGGGCTATTACTGTGATGATCATTCATGCAGGCAGCATAAGTGGAGATCCAACATAAGAGCCAGTGACAATCTGGCCCACGATCCCTACACAGATAGCATTGATCTCATTCTCCTTTCACAGTGGTGTAAATCAAGAGTTAATGTAATTGAAGTCAATACTCTGGAAACGGGAATAAGCGAGAGGAGAATCAGGTCACATATGTACTGAAATTTTCAATTACCAAAATGGATAAATGATGACAAAATAACCATGTTACAAGAGATGCGTATATGAAACTGCACACAAACCCAAAGCGATAAACCAGGAACTCAAAACTGGAACCTGTAAGCCAAACCCTTTCAAATTACAGAAGACTCAAATTTTTATCCCTGAATTTCAACCTGTTTTACAAGATTGGTTTTGGTGGGTCTGACCCAAAGCCAGAAAGAACTAATTTATTGTTCTAATTAGAGCTGTTCTTTTGCTCTATTAGACAAAATGGCAGAAAATTTGTGAACTAGCACATTTTGCTGCTGTCAAAATCAAACATGAATCCTCGTCTTATTGTAACACATTTTCAATCCCATACTTTAAATCTAGTTTAAATTGCTTCCTAAGGTCTTTTCTACTCTTACCGAGGGATCAATGAGCGGCGATCGATGCTTCACAGTCGATTTAGCGGGTCTAGTGAAGACCTGATAAATTGACTGCAGATCTTTCTTTTGTCGACTCCTGTACTCCACCGGATTGAGAAGAATAGGGGAAGTTGATGGGAGAGTGTCTCCAGTCAACATCCCGTAGTGTGGACCCTGTGGTAAGTAGGTCTAAGCTATGTCGATTTGAGTTATGCTATTCATGTAACTCAAATTGCGTAGCTTAAATCAAATTTCCTCTGTAGTGTACACAAAGCCTCAGTCCACCTCTGAACATAAAAGAGGTGTAACTTAACTTGGTAATATTTAATATTATAGTTTTTTCTTTAAAAAGATCAGAGTATTGCTATTTAATCTAACATGATTTTTTCAGAAAATGGAACGTAAAGGAACATTTTCAAATACCAACTTTTAAAATTAATATTTTCTCTTATTTATCATATATATATGTATAATTTGCCAGTCAATTGTTTTATGTTGTGCATCTCACATGTGCAATCTTTTGAGCAGTGGCTGCTGTTTGCTCTGTCATTTAACTTTGTCATATAGAACCAGGAACTTTTCTGTGCTCCTGGATGCAAAATTTGTTGCACAAATTCAACACCTAAGGGAAGATTTGGGGTCAGTTTACCTATCTAATTTAATCCATCCTAGTCTAATCTAGTTATTCACATGTCCCCCAAACATTGCAGTGCCTGAGGCTCTGTTTTTCCTCTCCCCTAATGTGTAAATCAGAAATAACTCTATGGACCTCAGGACTAATGAGTTGAAAGTCCAGCTACTCGTATTTTCAGTTTAGCTTCTGGTTACTATGGTCTCGGTCTGTTCTTTTGTGTAAACTCTTAAAGACAGTAACTGTTTCTTGCTTTATAGCTGTACAGCACATAGCACATTTTTAGGTAATATTGCAAAGTGCTGCAGGGCACTATTACAAACTTTTTTTATTGCCTGCCAAATAAATATGTAATAATGAAACAAAAAAGAAACCGTGCTAGAGTTCTGCTAACAAAACACTAGAGCTGTGCACTTTGTTTGTTTCTTGAGCACTCTAAAAATTATCTTTAAATTTCCTGATTATCTATTATTTATATCCTGTATAATGCTGGCATGTTTTAAATATAGTGTTTACATTAAACCTACTCAGCAAACTAATCTGCAATTATATTAAAGGGAAATATGTATAATTTATAAAACTGGATTCAGGATCATTATATTATTAATTCTTCAAATGGCACCTTATCCTTTAGAAAATGTGTCTTTACAAATATTACACCAGCAACATATTACTGGGGATAAAGTATATGTTTTTTCATCAGGAGAACAAATTCTAAACTCCCAAATTTGAGGGTGAGTATATCAAACCATACTAAGTTATGAGGTCATTTGAAATGTCTCTGCATTGGTAAATAGAATCCACCAGATGGCATAAGGGAATGAATCTCATTAGAACTATTCATGTGCACTTTTGTGGATTTAGACTAAACCAAACAACCAACATTGGCATATGAAAGAAGAAGAATCTTTCTTATTCTTTGTCAGGGATGAAAGAAGCTCCTGTGGCTAAAACATAGGACTGATACAGCTTCTCTTCCTGGCTCTGGCACAGACTCGTCATATGAAAGGAGATAAATCACTTACTTTTTTCTGTGGCTTTATTTTTCCCCATCTGCAAAATTGAGATAATAAGTAACCATTGTATGGAAATGTGGTCTATTTTAAGCAGCTGAGGCATATCTTACCATGTTATCTAGGCAACGTCAGGCTTACTTAGATCACGATTCAGCAAAGCACTTAAGCATGTACATAGCTGTAAGTATCTGAGTGCTCCTATTGACTTCACCAGCGTTGAAACTAAGCACATGCTTAAGTGCTTTGCTGGCCCTAGGTAGTAAACTATTTGGCTCAGGGATCCAGTTTTCATACCTCTCTGCAAAGTGCCTAGCACACTGGTGATTTATGAATAACAATAATAAGTAAGAACTTATTAATATTTGTGACGTGTATTGAAATCGTTTAATAAATGGCTCTAAAGTAGTATAAATTATTGTTGCTACAGAGCTGGCATACTAGCATTGCAGCCACTGAAAGAGGTTTAACAAAGTTCCTTCTAGCTCAGTCCACCTTGGTCGTTCATGATTAAGTTCAATGCAGCACAGAAGGAAGTGCCTGACTACAGATATCCCATGATACATAGAGACAGATGCCTAAATTCACCCTCCTCTATAAATATCATCACTGTATGGTGAGTAAAATTCCCACTTTGTTTTTTCTTTTCCCCATAATATTTCTTTTCAAAAGCTTTTGGCTGGAGCTAAGAAAGATTTAGGGAACTGCATTGCCAGTGACCTAAATATGTACAGCAGCCTGGGGATTATATTAATTTTAACACATTAATTTTGCTCCATAAACCTCACATTTAATTGTCCCCATGTTGACTCCACATCAGTTTTATTGAAACTAAAATGGGGTCAAAATGCAAATGAATCTCAGCTTAAGGTTTAATAGTAGTCTGCCCCAGATACTGCACTTAAACCCAAATCCTGCAATTCTAACTCAAAATCTGATCTTCCTGCCACTGAAGCCAATGGAAAAATTCCTGCTGACTTCAACCTGGAATGATCAAGTCCTCAGTGCTTACTCAGCCAAAACTTCCATTCACTTCAATTGGAATAAGACTGGACTTTCAGTCAAACTCCAGGTAACTTCGGTGAGAGTTTTGCCTAAGTAATAAGGACTTCCAGATTTGTCCCTTTATGCCTTTAGAATTGGATTTTCCAGTAAGAGGTGAGGAACCAGAAACACTCAAACGAGAAAGACCTCACTTCTGACTTACCCCTAAAGTATCTTGTAGTTTGAATTGAAATTTCACTTAGTCATCAGAATTCTATGCAGTTTGGGGCCACAGATTCTGAGTGAGTTATTACTGGGAATCATCATTACGTTTGTTCAGGCTCTCTTCATATTCTCTTGCACCATTTATCACTGTGGGTGCTGATGGCTAAAGCTAAAGGGTCAGATTCACCCCTGTTGGCACAGAAGGTTCATTTTTTTTTCAATTCTCTGCACCAGTGGTAGTCCCTGTACCCCAAGGAGGATTCACCTCGGGAGGGTGAGGGTGGGGAATACAGGCAATGTTTTCACAATCACCCTCCCGCTTAGAGGACAGTGGCAATTTTCACTAGGCATTCCATGGAAGCCCAGCCAAGTGAGGGTGCAGAAAGCATGTGCTGAATAAGAGTATCCCCTTGGCTACCTTAGCCATTCCCCTTCCTTGGGGAATCCACCATTTGCTGCCCTGCCAGTCTGAGGGCCCGTTGACAAGCAGATTGAGGCCACCTTGCATAACCACAGCCTGCCATGGCAGATTTTGTCACCTTTGATCATGCACCCTGCTTCAGGCTGGAACAAGTCAATGGTCCCATAAGAAGTGAATTTACTCCCCAGGCCCTAGAGCAGAATGCCCCATTTAGGGTATGTCTACACTACGAAATTAAGTCGAATTTATAGAAGCCGGTTTTATAGAAATCGGTTTTATACAGTCAATTGTGTGTGTCCCCACATAAAATGCTCTAAGTGCATTAAGTTGGCAGACCGTGTCCACAGAACCGAGGCTAGCGTCGACTTCCGGAGCATTGCACTGTGGGTAGCTATCCCACAGTTCCCGCAGTCTCCGCCACCCATTGGAATTCTGGGTTGAGATCCCAATGCCTGATGATGCAAAAACAGTGTCGCGGGGGGTTCTGAGTACATGTCGTCAGGCCCCTCCCCCTCCGTCAGAGCAACGGCAGACAATCGATTCGAAACTTTTTACCTGGGTTACCTGTGCAGACAACATACCATGGCAAGCATGGAGTCCGCTCAGCTCAGCTCACCATCACCATATGTCATCTGGGTGCCGGCAAACGTGGTACTGCATTGCTACACAGCAGCAGCTAATTGCCTTTTGGCAGTAGACGGTGCAGTATGACTGGTAGCCATCATCGGCTATCTGGGTGCTGGCAGACATGGGGCTGCAGTGCTATACAACAGCAGCTCCTTGCCTTTTGGCAGTAGATGGTGTATTACGACTGGTATCCATCATCGTCGTACTCCTCAGTGAGTTCGGTCAGAGGCGCCTGGGCAGACATGTTTTGTCTCCTGGAGACTCAGTCCTGCCGGCAGTCCTATTGAACCGTCTTGACGATGATGACTAGCAGTCATAATGCAGCATTTTCTGCCAAGCACCCAGAAGATGCCGATGGCTATCAGTCATGCTGCACCATCTGCTGCCAGCCTAAGATGTAAAAGATAGATGGACCAGATTTGTTCTGTATTCATTTGCTTCCCCCTCCCTCCATGAAATTAACAGCCTGCTAAACCCAGGGTTTTGAGTTCAATCTTTGGGTGGGCCATTCTGTGTGACAGTTGTTTGAGTTACTCCCTGATGCACAGCCACCTTCATTGATTTTAATTCCCTGTAAGCCATGTCGTCACTCGCCCCTCCCTCCCTCCGCCAGACAATAGTTTCATGCCTTTTTTCAGCCCAGACGCCATAGCATTGGGATCATGGAGCCCGCTCAGATCACTGCGGCAATTATGAGCACTATAAACACCATGCACATTGTCCTGGAGTATATGCAGAGCCAGAACATGCCAAAGCAAAACCAGGCGATTGCAGCGTGGCAACGAGAGTGATGAGGAAATTGACATGGACATAGACCTCTCACAAAGTACAAGCCCCAGCAATGTGCAAATCATGGTGTTACTGGAGAAGGTTCATGGCGTGGAACACCGATTCTGCGCCTGGGAAACAAGCACAGACTGGTGGGACCGCATCGTGTTGCAGGTGTGGGACGATTCCCAGTGCACCAAGCCACCGAGTACATAAACCGCAAGGGGTACTTTTCAATGCTGCTGCAAGCTCTGGTGGATCACAAGGAACGTTTCACTAACATCAACGTGGGATGGCCGGGAAAGGTACATGATGCTCGCGTTTTCAGGAACTCTGGTCTGTTTCAAAAGCTGAGGAAGGGACTTTCTTCCCGGACCAGAAAATAACCATTGGGGATGTTGAAATGCCTATAGTTATCCTTCGGGACCCAGCCTACTCCTTAATGCCATGGCTCATGAATCCGTACATAGGCAGCCCGGACAGTAGTCAGGACCCGTTCAACTATAGGCTGAGCAAGTGCCGAATGGTGGTAGAATGTGCATTTGGATGTTTAAAAGCACGCTGGCACAGTTTACTGACTCAGATAGACCTCAGCGAAACCAATATTCCAATTGTTATTGCTGCTTGCTGTGCGCTCCACAATATCTGTGAGAGTAAGGGGGAGACATTTATGGTGGGGTTGGAAGTTGAGGCAAATCGCCTGGCTGCTGATTACGCGCAGCCAGACACGAGGGTGGTTAGAAGAGTACACAAGGGCACGGTGCACATCAGAGAAGCTTTGAAAACGAGTTTTGTGACTGGCCAGGCGACGGTGTGAAACTTCTATTTGTTTCTCCTTGATGAACCCTCCCCCCCCAGTTCACACTACTTCCCTGTAAACTAACCACCCTCCCCTCCCCACTTTGAGCACCGCTTGCAGAGGCAATAAAGTCATTGTTACTTCACATTCATGCATTCTTTATTAATTCATCACACAACTAGGGGGATAACTGCCAAGGTAGCCCGGGAGGGGTGGGGAAGGAGGGAAGGAAAAGGACACACTGCAGTTTAAAACTTATTGAGGGCCAGCCTTCTGATGCTTGGGCAATCATCTGGGGTGAAGTGGCTGGGTGGCCGGAGACCCCCCCACCGCGTTCTTGGGCATCTGGGTGAGGAGGCTATGGAACTTGGGGAGGAGGGCTGTTGGTTACACAGGGGCTGTAGCGGCGGTCTCTGCTCCTGCTGCCTTTCCTGCAGCTCAACCATACGCTGGAGCATATCAGTTTGATGCTCCAGCAGCCGGAGCATCGACTCTTGCCTTCTGTCAGCAAGCTGATGCCACCTATCCTCTTCAGCCCGCCACTTGTTCTCTTCAGCCCGCGATTCAGCCCACCACCTCTCCTCTCGTTCATATTGTGCTTTTTTGACTGACATTGACTGCCTCCACGCATTCTGCTGTGCTCTGTCAGCATGGGAGGACATCTGGAGCTCCGAGAACATATCATCCCGAGTCCGCCATTTTCTCCTTCTAATCTTCACTAGCCTCTGCGAAGGAGAAACATTTGCAGCTGATGGAGGAGAAGGGAGAGATGGTTAAAAAGACACATTTTAGAGAACAATGGGTACACTCTTTCACGTTAAATTTTGCTGTTCACATTACACAGCACATGTGCTTTCGTTACAAGGTCGCATTTTTCCACTTATATTGAGGGCCTGCCAGTTTGGTGTGAGAGATCACTCATGCAGTGCCAGGCAACAAAATTCGTGTTGCAGGCAGCCATGGTAAGCCACAGTCTTTTGGCTTTTTTAACCTTCATAGCATGTGGGAATGGTTTCAAACAGCAGCGCCCTCATTTCCCATACCAAGCACCCATTGGGTTGGGCATTTAAAATGGGTTTGCAATGTAAAAGGAGGGTCTGCGGTTTCCGGGTTAACATGCAGCACAAACCCAACTGCCCCCCCCCCACACACACACCCAATTCTCTGGGATGATCAATTCACCCCTCCCCCCCACCGCGTGGCTAACAGCGGGGAACATTTATTTTCAGCCGAGCAGGAACGGACACCTCTGAATGTCTCCTTAATAAAATCACCCCATTTCAACCAGGTGACCGTGAATGATATCACTCTCCTGAGGATAACAAAGAGAGATAAGGAATGGATGTTGTCTGCATGCCAGCAAACACCGGGACCATACGCTGCCATACTTTGTTATGCAATGATTCCAGACTACGTGCTACTGGCCTGGCGTGGTAAAGTGTCCTACCATGGGGGATGGGATAAGGCAGCCCTCCCAGAAACCTTTTGCAAAGGCTTCAGGAGTACAGCTTTCTGGAGATGTCCCTGGAGGATTTCTGCTCCATCCCCATACACGTTAACAGACTTTTCCAGTAGCTGTACTGGCCGCGATTACCAGGGCAAATTAATCATTAATCATTAAACACGCTTGCTTTTAAACCATGTGTAATATTTACAAAGGTACACTCACCAGAGGTCCCTTGTGTGCCCTCAGCGTCTGGGAGCACGCCTTGGGTGAATTCGGGGGTTACTGGTTCCAGGTCCAGGGTGATAAACATCCTGGCTGTTGGGGAAACCGGTTTCTCCGCTTCATTGCTGTGAGCTATCTTCATTGTCTTCATCATCATCTTCCTCGTACCCCGAACCCACTTCCCTGTTGCGTGATTCTCCATTGATGGAGTCAAAGCACACGGGGTAGTCATGGCTGCACCCCCTAGCATGGCATGCAGCTCCGCGTAGAAGCGGCATGTTTGCGGCTCTGACCCGGACCTTCTGTTTGCCTCTCTGGCTTTGTGGTAGGCTTGCCTTAGCTCCTTAATTTTCACGTGGCACTGCTGTGCGTCCCTGTTATGGCCTCTGTCCTTCATGGTCTTGGAGACTTTTTCTAATATTTTGCCATTTTGTTTACTGCTACGGAGTTCAGCTAGCACTAATTCGTCTCCCCATATGGCGAGCAGATCTCGTACCTCCCGTTCGGTCCATGCTGGAGCTCTTTTGTGATCCTGGGACTCCATCATGGTTACCTGTGCTGATGAGCTCTGCGTGGTCATCTGTGCTCTCCACGCTGGGCAAACAGGAAATGAAATTCAAACATTCGCGGGGCTTTTCCTGTCTACCTGGTCAGTGCATCTGAGTTGAGAGTGCTGTCCAGAGCAGTCACAATGAAACACTGTGGGATAGCTCCTGGATGCCAATAACATCGAATTCCAGCCACACCACCCCAAATCCGACCCGCAAAGGCCGATTTCAGCACTAATCCCCTCGTTGGAGGTGGAGTAAAGAAACCGGTTTAAAGGGCCCTTTAAGTCAAAAAAAAGGGCTTCGTCGTGTGGACATGTCCAAGCTTAATTCGATTTAATGCTGCTAAATTCGACCTAAACTGATAGTGTAGACCAGGCCTGAGAGTGAAATCCTAAATGGTGTGTCTGCCCATCTTTGCCGTCTGTGGTCTGTGGTAAGTGGTAGTGGTCAGCATCAAGGCCAATAAATATTCTCCCCCCGCCCCCTTTTTTTTGGAGGTCACAGATGATGCATTTCAGATAATATTTAGTGATGTGCTCTCATAGTCTGCACCTGTTTTGAACAGAAGTCTTTGCTATTGCTGGCTACCGATAAAACAAACTTTGGCTTTTGTCTGTGATTTTGAACATGCAGGAGCAGCCGAGAATCGACTGCTTCCTTTTCTTCTGGCTTAACTGTTTTTCTGCCAAGTGTGTCCTGTCTCTAACTGTGTTCCCTGCTGCTGCACCTGCCTTTTTAAAAAAAATAACATGGAGAAACCCTGCAGTGATACCATCAAACATTTTACTTTCTGTATTGTAGACAGAGTTGGCTTCAGTTAGAACAGTGAAATTCCCAGGAAGTACTATCTTATAAGACAAGCCTCCAGTATAGAATAAAGGACAGAATTGGAAAATGATTTCTGAGAAATTCAGGATTAGTCTGGGGATTGGAGATAATAGTGATGGGATCAGTGTGCATCATCAAGCTCCTGAATGGATATGAGGACTTCAAGCTGAAATTAGTTTTAATTTTTCAGTATTTGTATTACTTCAGTGCCTAAAGACCCCAACTGTGATAGTGACTCCATTGCTCTGAGCATCATTCATTGCTCCTGGGGGAATTCTGCACCAAAAAATTGAAAATTCTAAAATTCTGCACAAAATATTTTAAAATTCTGCATCTTCCTGCGATCTGAAGCCAGAAAATATTGCTTTCAAAGTAATGAAATTAGCTTCTATTAGTCTTACTCTGTTTTGGGTAGATAAGTGTGCTGTAGGAAAGATTGGCTCACACTCCAATGTCTTATCAGATAATTATATTTTATTTAACCGCAAACATAAATGTTAAAGAATTATTACCATATGCTTCCCTCAGATAATAGCATGCATATAACTCTTGTTGAAGATGAAGGGAGCTGTTTGCTTGTGCCTGAGAGGGGAATTTAGCTCTCTATTGTGAGGTCCTGAACAAGGAATCTCCAAATAAAGACAACCTACAATGTTACTTAATGTCAAAAGGCCTCCTCAAAGCTCACTGAAGTCGATGAGAGCCATTCAACAGATGTTAGTGGGCTATGGATCAGATCCAAGAAGGGAAAAGCATTATTCCAGTTAGAAAGACTCTCTCACAAAAACAGTTCCAGTACTGAGCTGAAATGAGTATATCTACACTGCACCTGGGAGTAAGCATCCCAGTCTGAACAGACAGATTTGTTGTCAGTGGAGCTCACGATAGGATGCTGAAAATAGTTGTCAATGCTATGGCACTGGCCGAGTCTCAGGCTAGCCATCTCGAGCTCAAACCTACTCTAATGCCTGGGTCCAACCGCAGGCAGCTATCCTGAGTCTCTGCTGGTGCTGTCCATGCTATGTTTAGCATGTTAGTTTGAGCCCTGTTAGCATGAGTCTGTCTACGCCGTCTGGGAGTTTCACTCCCAACTGCAATGTTGACATCCCTTTAGAGACTTAGAAATTTACAGCTTCCCTGTCATCACCTTGACTTAAGCAACCTGAATTGCCTTACTGTAACCTCTAGTTGCCTTGAATGGATCATTACTAGAGCTGATTGGGAATTTTTGGACTGATTTATTTCAAAACTGTAACTGTTCACAGGAAATGGTTTTGACTAATTTCTCATTTTGGAAAAAAAATGGAAAAAAGTTACAACATAGTCAAAATATCCCATTTTATTCTAAAAGCTTAGAAGTCTCACATTTTCCCAGTACTGGAAAACCATTCCCTAACCAGATCTAATCATAACAGGCAGTTTATATTTCATTTTTCCTAGAGTTGATCCCAAGTAGCAAAAATCAGACTCAGAGCTGGCTGTTAAACACCACTAAATTCAGAGTTATGGTCTCGCTCAGGGTAGACAGATGCCAGCAATGAAACTGGGGGTAGGATGCTGAATCCCCCTCCCCAATTAAAATTCAGCAGCACTCAGATATGGGGTTTTAATTTTGGATAGCCTTGTTTTTACCTCAGTAAATGTGAGTATTCCTGAAAAGTCATGCACATTTCTGCTTATTACTCTCATGCTGCTAATCATAGGCTAGCTGTTGATGAGAGTGCAGTGAATAATTAAGCTGAGTGACCAAATCAAAAAATCCCAAAACAATTTAGTTTCAGTTCAACCTGAAATGTAATGTTTTGGGCTTTTCTTGCTAAAATGAAAAGCCTGAATGTTTCATTTTGGATCAAATGAAATATTTTGTACCTGAAATGAAACAGTTCATATCGGTTTTCAGTGTTTTACCCTTGGACATTTTAAAACAAAACAAAGCTAGTTAAATTTAGAAATTCAATATTTCATTTAGAAAATGTCAAAATGAAAGTTTTGACTATTTAAAAACAACATTGTTTCAGCCAAACCTATTCTCTGAATTTAATCCAAATTCACAAATTGTTTTGATCAAGAAAATGATGTTTAATAAACATTTGAAAAAAATTTGCCTCGCTTGAATCTTGATCATATATGCAAGATTCTGCTGCTGATCATATTCCTGTTATTGATCACGTGTGTACAAGTCATATCAAGACTATGTGGCCAAGTAAACAACTGGTATCTACACTTGGTTCTCCCTTTTCTTTTGTGATTCTCGTATTTACATGTGGTAGGATTATTTTCTGTTCACCTCCTTCGGCATGTTTCCCTAGATTGCATCAACCAGAAATGTCAGTGTTGTCACTGACAATTCTAACAAATTAAATAATTAACTAAATAAATAAATAAATAAATAATTCTAACAAATTAAATAACTAAATAAATAAATAAACAAACTTAGCTGGCTCCACCATATGAATGTTGTTGCATGGCTTTGATTCCATCATTTTGCATCATCTAACTGGGATGAGCCAGGTTTGAAGGGGTAAATAACTCTGCTTTTCAGTTTCAAGAAAATATCTGACAATGTACTGCAATTCTAAGAATAATTTGCTGCCTGGCTATTTGTTTCTAGCCAGTGCTTAAAATGTACAACAGATTTCTAAATTGTGTGACTAATAGTTCCCACAGAGCAACTTTATATTCTGGGATGAATCTACATTATTTCATGTAGAGCAAAGTAAAAAAATAAATTAAGACTTTATTTTTTTTGCTTGTATTCTTTCTTGTATCTCCTTAACTTGACTAAACAAGGTCCACTGAATTCATTGGGGCTATTCTCCTGCATAAAGTTACTCACATGCATAAGGATTTGTAAAGTCCAGGCATATGTCTATAATGATAATTTTTGGCAATATGTGGATAATTAAAAAATTGTAAAACTGTAGAGGGGGAAAAAATCCTAAAATTCTTATGTTACTTTAACTTTTTTTCATACTGCAATGGGAAGAGGTTCATCAATTTTTAGCCTTTAAAGCCAGGAGGGAACTTTATAATCATCTAATTTGACCTCTTGCACAGAACCTCACCAAGTAATTCCTGCATGAAGCCCATAACTTCTTTTTTCCAGTTATAGCATATCTTCTAGAAATAATTCAAACTTAAAGACCTCAAAGATGGAGAATCCACCACATCCCTTGGTAAATGGCAATGGTTAATTACCCTCGCTATTAAAAATGTACACCTTATTTCCTAATCTGAATATGTCTACCTCCAGCTTCCAACCATTGTATCTCAAGCCCATTCCTTCTAGATAAAAAAGCTGTCTATTATCAGAACTTTTTTTCCCATATAGGTGCTTCCAGACACTGACCAAATAATCTAACCTTCTATGGGATAATCTAATAGACTCAGCTTCATTAATCTCTCACTATAAGACATGTTTTTCAGACCTTGAATCATTCTTGTAGCTGCTTTCAGAATTCTTTACAGTTTTTCAATATTCTTCTGAGGCAGTTTACATATGAGGATGGATTGTTAAAGCACCCCACTTTTTTGCTACAGTAGCTCCTCACTCCTGAAATTGACAGCAGTTTGCAGGGACCTCGCTAGCATGAATCCAAATGGCAAAGTACATTAGAACTATTGTTTAAATTGAGAAATCATGAGAAATCCACATGAGAAGAGAACCGTAATAGTTTTTCACTGCTCTGTTTATGAAATCAATCTAAGTAGACTCCATATCAAGATCTGGTTCCTGTTGTCATCCCATACCAATTTCACACTTCTTTGGAAATTTATAGGAAAACAGTTTACAAAAAAGGAAATACTGCCTGCCATTTTATCTGGCTTTGCCTGTTTCCTGGCAGTGTCTGAGTACAAGATCAATTTTACACATGTTTTTTGTTACTGTAGGTTGCTAATGTAGTGAGTAATTCACTCATCTATGACTGATCCCATCTTTATCCTTTTATGAAGTATCCTTTGGAACTTGCTTATCTTCCTAGATAAAGAAAGATGGTCTCATTTCAGATTGGAGAATAATGCATCATAACTTACATGTACATGGATGATTCACATATCCATAGAGAACACATTAACTTCATTTGTACAGCAACCAGGAATTGTCCTTATAATAATTTATTTACACACCATACTCTGTACCCTGATATTCACTGTTACTCATCCAATTACTAACTTATTTTGGTGAAAACTGAAATAAATAAGGCATTTAATACTTTATCCATTGCTGTGTTTTCTGTCATCGTCCCTGGTTTCCTCTTGCTTCTCATGTATTTGTAAAATGCTTTTTGTTACCCTGCATGTCCCTAGATAGTTTAACCTCATTTTGTGTCTTGGCTTTTCTAATTTTGTCCCTACAGGCTTGTTGTGGTGTGTTGGTGGTGGTGGTTGTTTTTATATATATATATATATATATATATATATATATATATCCTTTGTAATTTGACCTAGTTTACACTTCTTGTATGTGTCTTCCTTGAGATTCAGATCATTGACAATCTCCTGGTTAAGCCAGGGTGTCCTCTTCTCATACGTCCCATCTTTCCTACACATTGTATAGTTTGTTCTTGTGCCCTTAATAATGTCTCTAAAAAACTGCCAACTGTCCTGAACTTTTTTTTCACCTTAGACTTGCTTCCCCGGGATCATATCTGCTAATTCTGAGTTTGCCTTCTTGAAGTCCATTGTCTTTACTCTGCTATTTTCCTTCTTACCATTCCTTAGACTCTCAAATGCCAGCATTTCATGATCACTTTAATGCAAGCTGCTTTCCAGCTTCAGATTTTCAACTAGCTCCTTCCTGTTTGTCAGAATCAAATTCAGAATAGCGTGTCCCCTAGTCATTTTCTCCATCTTTTGTAATAAAATGTTGTCTCCAGTGCATTCCAAGGACTTGTTGGATAATATGTGCTATAATATTTTCCAAAGATGTCTGGGTAGTTGAAGTCACCATCACCGCCAAGTACTGTGTTTTGGATAATTTTATTAATTATAGACTTATGACAATTTACACCAGCTGAGGATCCTGCCCTTGAAATATAATGGTTCTTTTGAATAGTGCAGGAGCTTATCTGAATCTTTATAGCCTTTGTGGGGTGGGGGCTGGTTCTTTCCCTCTGAAGTCAATGGCAGAAACCCCACTGACATCCAAGAGAACAGTAATTACTGCCAACACATAATAACTAGTTTGTATTTATTTCTAAACATGGAGCTCTCTAATGATCTGCATCACAATTGCTGTTGGTAACAACTATAAAAATACATGTTTAATTTTTATCCACACTGTATCCTTTAAACAGGTGATGATGTGATAGTGGAAAATCTTCCGAAGATACAATGATGTGATCTGAATGATAACATGAGCTTCAGAGAGGGTGGATGGTATCTAGGAGGCAGGTGGATGGTCTCTATCGATGCTCTAAAAACTCTGTTTTGGCAGAATGTAAAACATTGAGCAACAGAATGTTGCCAGGCTCTATCTGAGTGTGTAGATGATTCCTTGATATATTTACATTGACACAGCAGTTAATTTGCCTCCAGCGTACTGAAAAATGATACCCGGTTTAGCATAAAAAGTTTAAACATTTTATTTATGCATTTAAGTATAATCAACAGGGTTGAAATCAAAAGATTAATCTCCCCTCTCACACAAATGTAATGAATACTTTTTCCAACCATAAAACTACCCCTCCTATGAAGTCTTGAACTCAAAAAGGGTATAAAGATCATTTTAAAGATTACATGTAATAAGAGGAGAAAACAGATACCCTCCCCTAAAGTATCCGTGAAAGGTTTCTTTTTCAAAAACTTACCTTGGACACATTCAGGCCATAGTTGCAGGCGCTAATAGCTTATCTCTCTACCAGTTTACAAGAAACATTCCAGTAAACCAGGAGAGAAAAAGAGAACTATATATTAGAGAGGGCAAATTCAATATTGACAAGTCCTTAGACTACCAATAGAGGATATTTGTCTGACTCTAAGTTCCACATGAGCATTATTCTTCTCCTTTCAGGCTAGGACTTCAGAGTCTAACAAAAGGTTCTCCTTCATCATGGTGTTTAAAGATATTTTTCCTGAGATTTACAAATCACACAAAATTTGGCAGGAAAAAATACTGCACTACTCCGAATCTAATCCTTTAAATTTAGGATTTAAGCATCAGAAATGCTACTGAAAGGATAACATGTCCTGAGCAACACCGATATGAATGTGTCCTATACAAACACAGTAAGAGTCAGTCCCTGCCCTGGGGACCTTCAGTCTAAATAGATATCATTAACAAAGGGGAAATGTTCTCTTTCTTCTACACAGCAATAATACAATGGGGTCTGATTCTTCCTGCTGCTCTGGCCCTTTTGTGCTGCTTCTCCTCAGGATGCTCTAACTTGCACCGGGAGACATGTGCAACACATCAGGATTGAGGGAATCCAAGGGCATCCTTTCTCCTTGCTGAATGTCACATCTTTTTCAGTTGTAGCCAAGGATTTTTGGCCTTAACGTCCCTTGATTGAGATCAACTGGGATAAAAATATTGTTACTCCTTTTGGGCCTGAGTGGCTAGACAAAAGTTGGGAGGTCTTGCATGTTGGTCGAGTTAGGAGATGAAATGGGGGATGGAGTTGGTACCTTTGATGCAATCCTGCTGATTTACAAAGAACGTACAGAGTCCTGGCTCCCTGAAAACAGGAAGAACCAAACAACAGGGGATAGTAACTTTACTTGCAGTCATTGGCCTATTTTTGCTAGCACCACACCAAACTTGTTCCAGCAGTGTCTATCACTTCCTTCTCTGCCTGTTTCCTTCTCTGCCTGTTTCTTTCTCTACACATCCTAATCCAAAACAATACCCACGGAAGCCCTCCACCCACATAATTCTAATTCCTGGGCAGACTTGCATCTGCCTTTGCTTTAGATGGAGGCTGCTATAAAGGAGCCTGTTTCTTACAACTATCTTAAATGAAGGGTGGCAGTTTCATTCACCAGCTTTAATGATGTTTTGCCCAGCCTTCAATGATACTTTCTCACTAAGGCATTGTGGCATTCAATTAGTTATTTTTTGTAAATAGTTTGACACTCGATGATGATGATGATGATGATTCCCTCCATTTCTCCAGTACTTATCAAAATTAGGCTATGTCTACACTACGGACTTTACAGCAGCACTTCTGTAAGACCTCCTGTGTACCCGCTCTATGCTGGCATAATGAAACCACCCCCAACGAATGCCGGTAGCTATGTTGATGGGAGACCATCTCCTACCAACATAGCAATGGGGGCTTTTGTCAGTGAAACTTATGTTGGTCCGGGGTGTGGTTCCCCCACCCCAAACTCCTGACTGACAAGGTTTGCCAACAAAAGTGCTAGTGTAGACAAGGCCTTAGAAATCTTTCACAGAATGTGTATGTAGATTTCATAAAAGAAGAAAAATGGGCAAAATCAACAATAGGGATGGGATCAAATCTGTGTCTTATTTTACTTGAAATCTCTAAATTCACCAGGAAAGAATAGGAGTTTGGATTAATGGTTCAGATTAGGGCCCTTCTCTAGAGAACAGGCAGAAATTTCCACCTTGCCTTCTCTGCTCTTCCCAGTCTTTCACTGCTTGGTTCTTTATACCAGTGGAGGATTGGCAGAGGAAAGTTCTGCTCTGCATATCCTCTCTCTCTGACACATCCCTTTATGCCAGAACTCTTTGGGGGGCCTGCAGAGGAAATGACTTAGCTGCTTCTACTAGCCTTATGTCATGGGAGGGTTTCTCAGAGCGGGACAGATCCTCTGAGCACCTGTAGCTGCAGTGCATTCACTTTGTGTGGCCTGAGTGGTGTAAAGTGAACATAGCACACTGGAGAATCGAACCCATCATGGTTAGTACAAAAATGCGTATAAACAGCTCCTCCTTCACATACCTCCCTAGACTGTAATTTGAGCCATACGGTTTCCGCTGCTGCAGCTGATCAGCCATAATAAATCACTTTGTCATTAATTTGTTTATAGCCTAATTTATTATGGGCTTGAGCCAACACTCATTTAAGTCAACAGAAAACATCCGATTAACTTAAATGGGAGTTGGATTTGCCCCTGTGTGATTTTAATACAAGAGTCACAAGCTGTTTATGCAACCCTTGAAATGTTCTTAAAATCAAAAGACTTCAAGATAATTCACTACAAGTGAATTTATTTTTGAATGATATATTTATTAGCTTTGGCTAGATATGATATCCATTTCTTCAATGTGTCATCATTGAATAGGGTGACCAGATCTCCTGATGTTATAGGGACAGTCCTAATATTTGGGGCTTTTTTTATATGGGCTCCTATTACCCCCACCCCAGTTTTTCACACTTGGTATCTGGTCACCCTATCATGGAATATATATGTGTTTCAGTAACAGCATCACTGAAATTATTGCTCTGGTTCAGGAAACAACCATTCCAAATTTCCCTTTATGATTTCAGCATTTTAATAATTTCAAAGGAGGACAGGGGAAGAATATAAACAGTATTATGGGGAAACACATTAGCATTTTTTCCAATACTTAACAATTAGGCTTTTGGCAATCATGCTATGATTTGGTTTTTGTTTTTGTTTTTGTTTTTTAATGCAAATAGTTCCTGTGATTTCCTCATTCCTGAAAGATCATCAAGATCCCCAACCACACAAAAAAATTGTCACAAATTATACTGATGGCAGTTGACATTCCCCATTACACAGTACATAATACACCCTAACCCTGGGACGTCTAATATTCTACCTTTCTATAACCTAAAAGGGCTAGATCTTGATGCTAAAATTCCCACATTTTGTACTCAAGAACTGAGATTGTTCTTGGAATTTGTGAAAGAGCACAAAGAGGGGAACTTATTGTCCCCTTTCTTCCCTTTTCCTTGGACTTCCACTCTGGGTTAAGCACAAGCTAGTCCTTAGCCCCTTGCCCTGCTGATTTACACATAATCTTGTGAGGAAAACAGTTTAGAAGCCTGCTTGTTTTGAGTTACTGTATCTTCTTTACATTAGAAAAATGTTATTTTATGATTATTTAACTTAATTTTAAATATCAAATCTCCCACTTTTAATAAAGCAGTATTTTTCTGCATATGGGATAATAGTAAAAATTTTGATTTGGACTTCTCTAGCATTTCCCATCTAAGGATCTCAGAGTCCTTTTAAAAAACATTAATGAATATGGGCTAGGTCCTACAAGGTAGGGAATACTTCAACCCTGATCCAACGGGGTCTGTCGCCATTACAAAAGCACTCAAGATTGTGCTTAAATTCCATTTTAGTTAATGGGACTGTTAGCATACTTAAAGTTGAGGACATGTTTAAATATTTTGCTGCATCAGGGCTAAAATGCACAGCAACTTGTAGGATCAAGACCTTAATCCTCTAGTGTGTGAAAGTATTATAAGCCCTATGCTATTTAAGGGCAAATAGGGGCCCAGGGAGGTTAAGTGATTTGTCCAAGCTCACTCAGCAAATCAGTGACCGTCAGGAATAGATCCCACAAGTCCTGACTCCTACAATCACTAGGTACATTGTACAGATACACGTTAGGGACTTATATAATTTTTTTTTCAGATGAAACGGCCTCCTACAGTTTATGGGGAGAGTTTATGTTTCTAATGAGAAAGGGAGAGAAGAGAAGGAAAATGTAGTTGAAATGGGAGGAACATCCCTCCTTCTTAGTGATTATAAACCTTCACACACTTACCATTTCTGCTGCTAATCCATTAATCCTGTCCTCCTCTGCTGAGTCTGTTCTTCTTGAAACAGTATTTTCTGTTATCAAAGTACAGAAGAAACTGCTTCTGGCAGGGCTGGGAATGGGAGGCCAACAGCAACTGTGTGGTAAACCTGGTACATAGTAGCTTCGTGATACAAATAAGGAAAAAAGAGCTGTAATAGTGTACTAAAATACTCATGATATTTGATAGGTACTATATAATATAAAAACTCCATTACAATATCAACTATTCAGAAAGTTGTCATAAACCTGCATTGTACTTATAAGACAAGGTTGTTCTTTTTAATTTACTAAGAGGACATATTATTGAATCTACAATTCCCTCAATCTAGTACGTTGGCTATGGCTCTCTCACATGCATTTTTATTAGCCACACTTCCTTGTGGCATCTATAGCTCAGAACTTTCATCTTCATATCCGAAGAAAAAAATCAGGCATGTATAAGACGTGTGTAATTTTATATGCTGCAGTTCTCACTAATTTTCACAACACAAAGCTCAGAGTATAGGTCTAGTGGCTTAACAATAGGGACTTTTTTCATTGATGTTGCCGTAAACATCATTTTTGTTATCTGATTAATCAAATATAACATCACATCCCAAAGTATTTTTGGAATAAAGTAAAAGATTTGCAGTGAAAATCAAAGACCTGATGTGGGATGGCAAAAGGTCTGAATTTAATGGCCCTGATTGTCCATTCCATTACACCAGTGTTTTTCAGCTGTGTAACTCCATTGATGTCAGTGGAATCAGAGAGACTTAAAACTGAAAATCAGAACCAATATTTCCAGAACTCTTAAAAGACATTCCACAGTTCCAGATCTGAGTAGGAAAAGTGAAAGAAAGTTGTATGGCAAGAGAACACGTGGTTCAATGGTCACCAAGGTATGTCCATCTAGGTTTTAAAGGGACCATCTTAAAGTTCTATAAGCCAGATCAATAACTGCTTTACAAATAAGTAATGTAAATGTTATTCCCTGGACTGTTCTCAACTAATAGATAATGTCTATGTTCTTGTGTTCCCAAGATTTTTCAGACTTCTATCAAAAAGGAAATCAATATTAATTATTTTGGTCAGAGGTAATATTTTACTAAGCCAAAATACAATGAACATGTAAAATGCAGAATTTTGAATAAACAGAAATTATATGTTGGTTATTTTGGATTTTGCATTGTTCTTTTTTTAATGACCCAATAGCAATAAAGATATGAGCCAAGTAACTCGCCATCAGGAGCTTTCGAATAAAGAGTGAGGCATATTTTCCAGCTAGAACATAGATTTCACTGTCTATAAAAGGGATACAAGCCTAATATATCAGCTTTGGATCCAAAAGCCATTTAAGAATATAACTGAGTTTAAAAGAGTTGTTATTTAGCCTCCTGGAATTATAACTAAATACCTCCCAGAGCTCATAGGGGATGTCATATGCCTTCTAACATTTACATGTACCATACGCCAAGAGTGAATAAATTAGAATCAGTCCACCAGCACTGATAGCACCTTGGAGACAGAGAATTTAAGAGGAAAAAGTAGTTGAACATCATAGACATACAGTTGAAGTAGAAACTCAAAGATTTGGAATCTGTTGATTAAGTGGTAGCATATAGATAAGGAACAATATCAAGCAGTAGAGGGACTGTGGAACGCACCAGAGGTGAGATAATAGACATATACTGGGCCTGATTCTTCTCTCACTTGCATAGGTCTCAACTGGGATAATTCAAATAAAGTCAGTGAGTCAGACCAGAGTAAAATCAACGTGAGAGGAGATTCAGATCCACTGGCAGTCAGAAGCAATGAATGTTTAACCAACCTGTCAGTTACAAATGTTGTACATTTTCTCTTCAGCAGATGGCCATGGAGTCAGAAGCAACAGCAAGATCTAAAAGAATCAGTATGGCAATTGATTTTGAATTGCAACAAAGAAACTGTAATTAACATCCAAATCAGAGCAGCTTCAGTACTGAGGCAAGATTCAAAGGGCTCATATAATAAATTCAGGGTAAGGGGAAGGCAAATCTCTATAAATGGATAAAACTCAGAACTGCTATCTGGTGGGAAGGGAAAGGTAAGGTTTTATAAAGGTCATTTCCAGCACTCCTGACTCAGACAGCGAGGAAATAATCAGCACAGGAATTGAGCTACAAATGTGTTTAGATGAGAGGCTGGATGGAAGAAGGTTCCAGGAAGGAGATTGCATGGAACAGAGAACAGATCATCCCTTTCAACTGTATTATCATAGGAAAGATCTGAGGAGAAGTAGCATGAGCAGAAATATGGGATCAAATTCTCAGCTTGTATAAATTGATGTAGTTTCATTGAAGCTGGAACTACCCTCCTTTACTCTAGCTGAAGATCTGGCCAGTTGTCCTTCCTGTAGCGTTGGCTCTGTCCAAATCCTCATTTTATTCTGCTTCCTCTTTATCCATGGATGTCTTCAGTCCCCTGCCCTATTATGAGGTAGTGCTGACACTGGATGATCTCCAGGCTCTCAGTTGGATCTCTAGGAGGACTCAGTTATTTGTTCTCCCTCCAGCAACTGCTTTGGTTGCGGGATGGGTGAGGACTGAAAAGTAAAGAGCATCAATGGACATTTTTCTTGAGCAGAGAATGCAGGATTTGTCTCTAAATTAATATGAATAACTGCAGTTTTCTGTTGGTACGCTTTACACAAACACTCCTCCAGAAATAGGAGATACAAGGAAAAAAGTCTGAGCACTGGTGATTAAAATAAATAGGGGACAGACATGCTCAGTTTGAAGCCAAAGCCTTGATGCCTCATTGTGTTATACCAGTTTTGTATTGAGTAGTTTCCATTTACATCAATGTAGCTATATCGCTTAAAACTGTGTAACATGGTGGAGAATCAGGCCCAATGTCATGAATTCTGCTCAGCATGTCACTTTAACATATTGTTAGAGACACACATTCCTTCTTGTCTTTCTGTTTTTAATCTCATTGGGTGAAATCTTGAAATTCTTAGTGTTTATCTAGTCAACACTCTTCTAAGGACTTCAGTACAGGGATCCTAGAGAAAGTGCGTCATCTATTTCTGATGGCAATCTCAAGTATAGGGCAAGTGAATGTTTCTGACTCCAGGATATAAGCCACAAGCGTAACTGAAAGCAACATTAGAACAACAAATAGCCCAGCCTGCTGAGCAGAAAAAAACAAATGTGCATTCAAAAAGAATTCACTCTCACTCCTAAAATAATGAGTTTGTATTTATGTGGTGGTGCCTGTATCCACATGCCTCTGAGTAGTAAGAAAACTCAAAACAAATATTTCAAAAAGACAGCATAGTCCAGCAAGCAGATACCAGAACTGGCATAAAAAAATAGCCTTTATTAACCTACCCATGCACACAATAAATAAAGACTCCAAAGGCAAACAAATATGTATAAGCCAGACTCTGCCACCCTCAAGCGGGAAGTACATCACTCCTCAAGCCTGGAGTAAGGGACAGAGCAGAATTGCTCCTAGCCTGACTCCGACCTTGCTCCCGAGGGGAAACAACAAGCACCAGTCCTGTACCGGGCACAGATTACTTCAGCAGCAGCCAGAGGGAACAGCCAATGCTTTATGTCAGCAGCAAATTACAACCCATCCCATCCAAACTCATCTACTCAGGGTGACAGGGAGGGAGTAGCAGGTGGCAGTGCCCTCTTAATCTAGTGGGCTGATAATTAGCATTGGGGTAAACTGTGCAGGTATACACAGAGTGGAGCAAGGGGCTTCTTATTCCCTCACGCTTACGTGCAGGCATGTAGGCCAAGTTAGAATCTAACCCAAAATCTTTAGTGTAAGCTGGAAAGGGAGGTAAAGGGTCTGCATTATATTTTGGCTTTTATTAAGGAGGAGAGCACTGCAACACTATAGCAAAGGATGGTCACCTATATTTTTAGGGCTTTGGGTATTGAAAAAAGCATAGGTTGCTGAGTGTGGCCATCACAGAAACTCGGAGGAAGTATTTGTTCTACTCCTGTCTAAGGCAGCTGCCGTAGGAGTGGCATTTAACACAAGCCCCCAGTGGAGCACAGTGCAATGATACAGTCCAGAGGTCACAAACAAAGCAATTCCAAAGTGGCTCCATCTCACAAAATATGTTTAATAAAGTCAGTCCTAGAGGCTTTAATGATACAGCACTTGATGTCCATAGCAATTACTTAAAAAAGGAGCAGATGAATGATAATACCACACTAGACTGCTAAAGCCAGTCAGAGAAGCAGTACCCGGTATATGATAAAGAATATTTAATAAACAAGATGTCAAAGAGACCAGTTTCTTGCTGCTTCCATGGTCCGTATAAAGCAGATGTAAATTATTACAGAATTATGTAGATGAACTGATCCCAGCGCTTCCTTCGCCCACTTGCCAACCCACTCCTCTCCTGGCTTTTAGCTCCGTAAGGCTGATTTAAGATACTAAGGCTGAAGGGCACAACCTCATAGCCTCATTAAATAACAAGGGCAGTAAGCAGAGCTCTGGAACTAACAGATACAGCGTCCTAATCAGCAGGTGAGTAAATGCGTAAAATCCACTTATCTCCAAGGCATCCAGTGTTAGAGCTGAGCAAATCATTCAAAATTAAAAATGGTATGGTAAATTTCTGTTTGTGGAATGTCTGTGAGCAGGTCACAATTTTCTTTAATTTAGTTAGTTGAAATTTTTGTGTGTGTGTGTGCTAATTTCATTTACTGCATGGCTAGCTATTTGATACTTAGCTTCGAAAGCGTATATGTACACTACTGACCTGCAATATCATAAATGAATAGACACAAGAACTCCATTCCTTTCTAATCTTTACATTTTCATTCCCTCAAGGAATGGTAGGAACTTTCGGAACCTCCAGTCTTTCTACCGGGAGTGTTAGCAAACATAACCTGCTAATACCAGGTCCAAATCTGAAGAAAGTTTCTAGCAAAGATACAGGGCCAAATTCAGACCTGGTGTTAGCAAGTACAACTCTACTGATTTCAGCTGCACCCAAATATGACAAGTCTGTGGCCTAAGGGGAGTAAAGAAATATACTATCGGTACCAAAATTTACCCAAAGCTTTCCATTATCCAAATATATTAGTCTAGAGAAACATCATAATTTATGAAAAAATGTTACTTTATTATAGTTTGTATAAGATGAAATAAATTTAAGAAATGCATGAAAGATATTGTATAGAAACTTCTGCATAGGCCAAGTTATATATATTCATTTGTAGAGAGGTATGTTTGCTAACACTCCCTGTAGAAAGACTGGAGGTTAGGAAAGTTCCTACCATTCCTTGAGGGAATGAAAATGTAAAGATTAGAAAGGAATGGAGTTGCTTGTGGCTATTCATTTATGATATTGCAGGTGAGTAGAGTACAGGACTTTTACTTCATCAGTATTTAAGGAAAATGCGATACCACAGAATACACGTTAATTTTGCTAGAGGAGGGAAAACATGTAAAGTAGTAATGCAAGGTTTCTTCACTAAATCTGAAATGCAGGACCAGATCCTTAGCCCTTGTAAATCTACAGAGAGCCATTAAATCAATGGAGCTAATTTACACCAGTTGATAATCTGGCTCTAGATTTCAAATGTACTGCAAACCCGATTAACATTAAAACATATTAGTGAACTAAAATGAATAAACATACTGTCATCTTTTCTCACTCAGTACAGAATAAATGTGTTTGTGTGAGTTTGATTTTTCCACAAAAACTGCTATCAGCAAAAATGCAGCTTAGGCCAGGCTTTTCCAGAATTCCCGTCGTGAGACTTCTAGGTATGTTTTATATATAAAGAATTTAATTCGACAAGGAAAAAGATGTGCAAGAACATGTTATGCTGAGCATGTTTGTTCAGTTTATTCATATATATTTGCGTGGGTCGGGTTGATGAGAGTTAATGTGTTAATGGACATGTGGGGCAAAAAGACTACATCAAAAACACTTGCAGCCATACCACCATAGGCTGTGCTCCTGCCAGATCTCACAAACTGAGATGCGTCAAAGCAGGTCAATTAATGGGAGATTTCCAAGGAAAACTTGCATGAATGGTGTTTGACAATTTAGTACATGGATCTCTCCTTCTGAGACTCTACTGAACCAATGGCCCAGGAAGATGGTTGGGAACATTGTGCTACAGGTGATATCGCTTTTCAGATGAGACATAAAAATGAAGTCTTGGCAATTTGTGGTCTTTAAAGAACCCAGGGTTCTTTTCTTAAAAGTTGGGGTGTTAATCCTGGTGCACTGGCCAAATTCCAGCTGTGGTTATTACCTACATTTCCCTTGAACTTACAATATTACCCCTAGTGAAACACATCAAGTCATAATCAGAAGGAGCCAATAGAAAGCAAGCCAAGAAGACATAATTACTGATATTAATTATTTAGTCAGTGTCACTGTTCAGTTTTTTTTATTAATTTCCATGTTTATTTGAATATTTGCTTTACTTTATATTTAAGTTCACTTACTCATATGTATTCAGGTGCTGATTTGCTGACCCAAATTAAGTAGCACAGCAAGGAAAGATAACAATAGAATTATCTCATTTTAAAAATGTAGCTAACAGTTTCCATGATGCATCTTATGTAGTCTGAAGGGTAAAAAAGGGCCCAATTGTATTTGTAGATTAATTTGCTTTTAAAGGGAGCTGATAACTGCAGAGTAGAGGTCTGAAAATATTAATTCAGTGTTTCATATTCTCTGGACTCCATTATATAAATTCTTATCAGATTTGTCTGAGACATTTTTCTTTTCAAAGGAAACATTTTAGGGCTTTTTTTTCAACCACAGTTCAGCTTTCATGTTTTTCTTTATGGGTAGCTTGTTTCAAACATGTCTCCCAGGCAGAAGAAATATTATTATTATTATTGTTATTTATTTCTTTATTATTTATTATTATTTTGGTTAAAAATACTCTTTTACACATAGTAGTTGCTCTTGCAAACATTTTTATATCTATGTGTAAAATATTTTCCAGCACTCAGACTAATGTCATAGAGTTATGAGTCACAGTGATAATTTTCAGACTTGTTGCTTTAAAGTATTCTTGTTTGTGGCATTTGGATGCTATAGCTAGCAGGCATATTTTACAGTGTCAGCAAGCATCTTTAATTATGTAACATTGCAGGCATATTTTAACCTTACAGAAAATAGCTTTAATTATGCTCAATCCCCAGTGCTGTGGGCCTAACCAGTTTGGAGAGGGCTTTTTAAAAAGATGGGTTATTTCTAGGACAAATTTTCTGAACTCTTATAAAGTGATAAAATGAAGTGGAATGACTTTGGCTCCTATTTTGCAGTAGGGAGAGGGGTCCAAATTCTCCATTGGATATGAATGATATTGTACACCTGGTTGGTCCAAGCTATTTTTTTAATACTGCATGCTTTCACTTCCTGCCGAAACAACAAATGCCTCTAAAGGGGATCTGGATATATATGGCATTTGGAGGAGGCCATTGGAATCTCCCAGCTCAGACACTGTTGGGAGAAGACAGCAAATAAATATTATAGAGTCTGCTAGATCCCTTCATGATGAAATTTGTAAATGCCAGTCGCTTCAAGGGGCATTCTGTGGGTAGCCTGCTGTTTGGGACCTCCCTGGAAAAACAGCTCCCTTGGGAACTATTCTGTCCAGACACTGGTAAGGGGGCTTCTGTGCTGATGCCCCTTACATCTGGAAGACATCCCCAATAACCACGATTTAAGGGTGGAATACCTGGCTTCTTCTGTTGTCAGTCCAGGACAACCCCTTCTCCCATGCAGTTTTCCCTAGGTAAGTTATTCTTACAAACAGGGAGAAGGAGCCATTTAGGTCATCAGTACATACATACCTTAGACATCAAGGAGCTTGCTCCAGTGGATGGAACATTCCTGACTCTGCTACTGACTTGTATAATTTTGGGTAAATCATTTAATCTCTGTGTACCTAATTTTCCCCATCTGAAATGTGGGATTAATAATTTAACTTTCTTTACGCAATGTTTTAAGATTGAGATCTGTACGGTATTATATAAGTATTAACTATTATTATTTATGTCACTGCTGAAGTTAGATCTAAATGTTACTTGCCCTCCTCTTAGCTCTACTCTCTATTCCAGGGGTAATGATTAGGACTAAACAGTCTCACTAGTAAATGGAAGAAGACTGGTTCTTATATGGTTCGGCTTTATTTGAATGTGATTTGTTGAAAAAGCAATTGACTTGGACTTGCACCAAAACTCAGACTGAACTCTTGTGAATTTTGAAAGGGTTGCTTAAGTTTTTTCACCATTTGTGGGAAATGTTCCTTATGTTAGTACAGGGATGGTCCCTATACATTTGAGCATATGAAGCTTTTTTTATCATTTTCGCACATGTGTTGTTGCTTTTGCATTTCTTGGATTCTTGTGAGTGTGGAGCTTGTTCCTCTGAAATGTAGAGGACAAGGTTGGAATTTTCAATGGAAAATATTGGAATTAGGTGTCCAACTCCCACTGAAAATCTATGAGTGTTGGGCACCTCATTCCCTTAGGGTCCTTTGAGAATCCCAGCCTAAATTTGCAGCCCTAAAAATTTGGAGCTAAACTTTTAGATGCTTATCCAAATGAAACACCCAAATATTTTGAGGTTCAGGAGTTCCAAAATTTTAATTTTGAGATAGGCCCAAGCAGCAAAACTCAGATTTTCATCTGAATTTCTAACAACTGAAAATTTTCAGACCCAGTTTTGGCTCAACCATTATAAAGATGAGGCCAAATTACAATGTTCAGATCCAGATCCAAATTCTAAAATTTAAATGCACATAAAGTTTGTGGAGGAGAGAAGTTAGAATCTGTTCAGTTTTTTTAACTAATTTCCAATTAAAATTAATCTTCTGTTGTATTTTGGAAGAACACATTTATGTCTGTGCTTTTCTTTATTAGTACTTTTCTCCTTGATAAAATTAGGAGATAGAAAGTCCAACTCTTTCAGCTTTGTATTCACATTATAAAATGTTCTGCCAGATAATACTTAAGTATGCAGAGAAATTCCTGACCTAGGTATAACACTGTTTCATGTTATCTGATGCTAAGCATGCAGAAGTTATATGTTCCAGTAGATGATTACATAACAAATATTTGTTTCACAGTGATGGTATAGGGCTAGATTTTGTGTAGTGCTTAGAGAATGGTTAGTCCATCAGTTATATCACATGTACTTTTGATATGGGCCCAATTCTTCAGCTGTTCCACAGACAGTCTTCCAAGTGAAATCAATACAATTTCTGTATGCACTGGTGACAGACTCAGGCCCAAAGTGATTTCCTTTTATGTAGATATACCCATGAAATAATAGTAGAACAGTGTTTAAATGTCTGAGTTGAAAATGGAGTGTTGTGAATCTAGGATAAAAGAGAGAGAACTCACTTCATGAGCATAAAATGAAATGAGAAGTGTTTTGAAAATCTTTTTAAAATAACTTTGTTTTGTCCTTCAAAACAATTCCAGTCTGATACATTAGTGCTCATTATCGTAACCCTTAGCTCTTATGTAGCACTTTCCATCCATTGATCTCAAAGCACTTTGGGCACTCTGACAATAGAAGCAGCCAGCTATTGTTAGCTGTATGTAAAGCAATTACGAATGTAATGGACTAGGGTCAACAAGGCATAATCAGCCCAGAGAGTGTTGTGCAGCTATGAATAAATTCTGTCATGCTACTCCTTGACTTATGGGAAACAAAGCTGATCGTACATCATATGTTTAAGGGATTTCTTTTGCCATTTCAGTGATTTTTGCATAATGTAAAGGAGAGCGCAATGAACTTCTCTTATTTAAATTACATGAGCTGGATACTTCCATCTCAGGAATCCTTTGCACATCTTTGAAAAAAGAGAATTACTAAAAAGGAACAGGGATCAAGCAATAAAGAGTTTGGAATGGGCCATACAAGTCTTTTGCACGTGGCCTGATGCAAAAGACAATGTTATGTTATGTGATAACATACACAAAGGCCAATCAATCAGAGTGAAATTTATTTTAGATAAAGAAAGCAACCAATGCAAGAGAGAATAAAGGTGAAGTCTCCATTAGAGAACACACAGTGGATTTGATTCACCCATATATCACTCCAGTTTTATGCTGGTATAATTCCACTTTAAAGCAACTGAATACGACCAGCATAGAAATGGTGTCCCAAAGTGGAGAATCAGGCCCAATGTGTGTCACAGTGAATTGAAGTGAACTCAACAGGAATGCCTGTACCTGCAGACCGCAGAGACCTTAGAGATATTTAAAGCGTGATACATGAAAAACAAAGCCACTAGAGAGCATAACTAAAATGTACCACAGACAAATGTAGATACTGAAGTTACAGTTGATCTAGTACAGCTCTGTCTTATACAAGCATTGATATCTTCCAGTAAAACTACAGACATGCTTTACTCTCTCATAAAGAACCTGCTGTCTTTGTGTATTTAGATCATCAGTCACCCATAACCACATGAACCAATCCATTCAACAGAACTGCTTCCCATTCGCACACATTCCTATGCTGCTGTTATGCCCTAAAAGCACCCTCTGTAAAAATGCCGTTGATCAGAATTAAATAATTAAGAAAATTGCTGCCTGATTAACAACTTTGACTACACATGATTAGAAATTGGCTGAAAGCATTTCTAAAAAAAATCATGACTTTGAATTAAAAATATGATCATCTAGGGAGTCTGACTTCCTCCATAAAACAGGTTACAAAACTTCCCCAAAATAATTCCTAGAACATATCTTTTAGAAAAAAATCTAATCTTGACTGAAAAATTATATGCTAGAATGAAGAGCCCATTATTAAATATTTGTTTCCCACATAAGTACTTATAGACTATAATCGAGTCACCCCTTAACCTTCTCTTTGTTAAGATAAATAGATTGAGCTCCTTAAGTCTATCACTTTAAAGCATGTTTTCCAATCTTTCAGTCAATCTTGTGGCTTTTGTCTGAACCCTCTCCAATTTATCAACATCCTTTAATTGTGGACACCTGAACTGGACACAGAATTACAAGCAGCAGTCACAGCAGTGCCGAATACTGAGGTAAAATAACTTCTGTACTCCTACTTGAGAGCCCCCTGTTTATGCATCCAAGGCTCACCTCTAGCCCTTTTGCCAGTCACACTGGATGCTCACGTTCAGTTGATTATCTGACATCACCCCAAATCTTTTTCAGAGTCACTGCTTCCAGGATAGCGTCCACCATCATGTAAGTATGACCTGTATTCTGTGTTCCCAGATGTTTATATTTACATTTAGCTATATTAAAATTCATATTGTTTGCTTATTCCCAGTTTGCTACATCATACAGATCACTCTGTGTCAGTGGTCTGTCCACTGCTTTATTTACCACTTCCCCAATTTTTGTGTCATTGGCAAACTTTATCAACGATGATTTGATATTTTCTTGTCACCCTCTTTTTTAATACTTGTCAGCAAATAATTTGTACTGACAACAATTTGGTTTATTTTTAGTACATACTTAAGAGACTAGCCAACAGTGTATTTTAAGGAAAATAAAGTTTATGTACTCTGTTTGCTTTGCACTAATATACAACTCATCATATTTTTAAAGAATCAGGTAATTGCACATGCTAACAGCAAGTTTTGGTGATATGTGCATGCAGTTACCTATTTACTTAATTTGCACAGACAATTGTGGTAACTGTGCATGCAAAATAGAAGTACATTTTATGCTCACAATAGTTTGCCTAAATTCAGCTGTTCATCTGAAGAAACAAACAGACATTCCATAAGGTCATCTAAATTAAATTATCTGGCCTAGTGTGCACTAGAAAAGCTTTGCCAGTGTAGCTATACTGGTACAGGTATACCAGAAAAATGTTCCTAATGTGAACACAGCTTGCAGTGTCAGAAACATGCTGCTCCTGGTGTAGCATATACAGCTTCCACAAGTAAAATAAAAGTGCCCGCAAAAGCACTGCTATGCTGGTATAACTGTGTCTCAACTAGGGCTTTTTCCAGTTCAGAAATATTATTTAAAAAATCACACCCCTGACTGAGATTACTATACCGGCAAACATTTCTAATATAGACCAGACCTTTGAGCCAGGTTCTCAGCTGGGGTAACTTCAAGTTTCACTAGCTGAGTATCTGGCCTTAAACCTTTGATTTAGACCTCTTATTAAATGTTTGTTCCTTGCATCTTGTTCCTTGACTCCAGTGGAGCTATGCTGATTTACACCATCTGAGATCTGGCCCTTTGCCATCACATAATATACTGTGTATAAGTCAGTGTAGTAACATCACCAATGTCTTTTCTTTTAGACACCACACACAAGAATGGGAAGCGAATGTTATACATTGGCAAATTGTTTTCTAAATAGCTTTGAGAGCATTTTGAAATATTTTTATTATTGTTTAAAGAAATGTGGAGGGTGCAAGAAAAAGCTTCATATGCTCAAATATATAGGGAATATCCCTGTATTAACATAAGGAACATTTCCCACAAATCAGTGCTAACCCCCCCCCCAAAAGAGTTAAGTGAATAACTGATTGAATAATATACTAAATACATTTAGCTTTGCAAAATATCCAAGAGTAGTTCATGATTTCCTTTCATTTAAGCATTTTCTAATTTTTTCTTTCATCTTATTTTGTGTATTTGTGGATTGATCAATGTAAATATTTGTTACTACTCATTCAAAACTCAAGCTCTACTGTTCAGTTATGCTTCGTCACATAACACATGATGATGTTTCTGTGACTTAATTGAATGAATGTAACTCTTTTTATTGCCACTGTTGGCAGAAGGTTGCAGTTTAGGTAGAGGTAGCAGATAAGCAAGATGAGGGAATTTTAGAAATGTTTAAACCTATTCTTCACTGAGCCACACAGAACAGTCCTGCATTATTTGGCCCGATCCCATAGCTAAGCTGAGAAGTTCTGTTTCTAGATCATTCCTAGAAAAAATAGGTTTGTGATGGGACTGTATAAATCCCACACTGTGACAGAAGGAATTAAGGACCAGTTCTGGGCCTAAGTGATTTCATCCCGCCACATCTGCAGAGCCAGCTGAAGCTGGAGGAAGGGCTTAAAAGGAAGCAGACAGCTCAAAAGGGAGTCAAATCTATCCTGAGAGCTCCTGACTAAGGACAAAGCAGAAGTTCTTACTTCAAGAGCAGGGCTTGTAAGTGATATCTACTTCAGGCCCTGGGGAGGAGATGTAGGAACTAAGAGCAGAGAGGAGCCTGGGAACAGGAGTCCTGAACCAGGAGCCTGACAGGGGACAGGAGCTGATCACAGACAGCCTGAAACCCTGGTAATGGGAGAGTGTGAACCTACCAAAAACTCTTTTTGTGGAGGGGGCATAAACTTCCTTTCTCTCCCCTCTGGAAAGGTGAGAGTAGAGACTTTGTAAGCCTCGAGTCAAAGGTTTGCCATCCACAGGGCCAGAGGTTGGCAGAAGGTCCTTCCTGTTGGACTCTTGGATTCTCTTATCCTGGAAGGGGCAAACTCAATTGGTGAACCAGTTGGAGGGTTGAGTCACTGAACGGTGTTAAAGTGATTGGTTGCTGTTGAGGGATGACACAGAAAAGGGGGGTGCTGGGAGGCAGCGACCTGACCACTAGGTGGCACTACCAGTCAGGCCAGCCCCCATCACAAGGTTACTATACATTTTACTTGATGGGTCATGTGTTGAAATTTAAACTCTCATTGCAATGACACAAGGCAAATGCATGTATGTACATGGTCTTAGTTGCAAATGGTGTGGCTAGATCCTGTATGGCTTCTTTAACTGTCCCTGTGAGTTGGCACTGGTGAAGGAGTTCTCCTGCTGTGTCCCACTGAATAAGACCGATTCACATCTAGTGTGAATGCAGGAGTGTCAGGCTGCATGTTCACTTATCACTCAGCAATTCCTGTAATGTGAATACCAAAGGTGGACAGGCACAGCCAAAGTGAACTAATTTAAAAATTTGATTAAATGATTAGAAAACTGTGGTGTTCTCCTAGTCTCTTTCCATCAGAGCTGGGCGTTCACAGTAACTATATTGAAGTCAATTGTGTTACTGTAATGTAGAGCTGCTGGGCCACACCCACATGGCTGTAGTGAGAAAGGGCCAGTCATAGCCCTGAGTGGGATCAGCTCCTCTCTGCTGACCCCATCATGCCCTGGCTGACAGAGGAACTGAGAGGAAATCCTATCCTGACTTCCTGCTGCTAACCTGTTTCTTACTAGAGACTAGGGATGATGCCCCAAGGCAGGAGCAAGTTGGGTGACCAGATAGCAAGTGTGAAAAATCGGGATGGGGTGGGGGGATAATAGGCACCTATATAAGACAAAGGCCCAAATATTGGGACTGTCCCTATAAAATCGGGACATCTGGTCACCCTAGGAGCAAGTGGGGACAGGCAATTGGTTGTAGGCCACTTAATTGGGTCTGTACCAATCAGCTAGCATTGGGGGCATATACAGAAGACTTACAGGGCTGAGGCCTGAGCACATGTTGCTGCCTTTGATGGGGTGTAAACCCTTGCAGTGCCAGTGAAGGGTAAAGGGGAGTTGGAGATCTCAATTAGTGCACTCAATTGCAGCTGGAGGGTGGGCTAGACCCAATTAAAGAGGAGTCCCAGCTGGGTTGTTAGTGTAAAGAGAGGAATTTCAGAGCAGAAGCAGCAGAACAAAGAGCAGCTTAAGAGCTTGAATTCTTGAGTAGTGGAGGGATACTGACAGGGTCATAGAAGAAATGGAGAGGTGAGAGCTGGTACTGGGATCCTCTCCTGAGCAAAGAATTCTGCCAAGAGCTCAGGAGATAGATGGAAAAGCCAGTGTGGTGGAGAAAAATGTGGTGGTGAGCCCTCACAAGACTGGGTGTCTGGAGAAAAAGCCCAGGGAAGCATTCAGCTGAGGAACAAAGCATAGGGGAAACCTAGGAGAGAAAACCTTAAACATGAGGTGGGCAGAAATGGGTGTGTTTGGTATATATATTTTCAGTTAGGATATGTTGGGGAATTCCAAATGGGAGCCCTTGACTTGACAAAAGAGTGACCCTTAAGATGCTGTGGAGTCTGCGAAGTACACAGGGGGCACAGAAATGTGGGAAAGTCCTGCTGACAGGCTGAAGTAGGAAGAAGTCTAGGGAAGTAGTGGGTGGGTGTAAATGTACAGACCTTGACTGTTCACGCTGGGGTCTGAGGAGGAGGAGGGGGTTTTCCTCCTACCATTTACTGAGAAAAGTGACATGAAGGCTGCTCATATGGAAAGAAGAACTTTTAAAAGCCTTGAGATGAGAAGGTATGAGGGCCGGTCAGTTAGACTGAAAACCTGATGTAACAATATTAGACTGTATTTGTTGGACTCTCTGTTACCCTGAAAGGGGTGGGGGGGGAAACTATACATGCTTTGGCTGGAGGATTGAGTCATAAGAAGAGGCAGATCACCACAAAGCCAGAGTGGCTGTTGGTAAGGAAACCAGATCAGGAGAGCTTGCTTTGCCGTGCCCAGCCTTGAGGGGGTTTGCCAACAGTGAATCCACTCCTCTAGGCTGCTGGAGTGAGTTGGTCCAAACAGCTCCTTGACCCAAAGGAGGAGCCCTGACCCACCGATGGTTGTGGGAATGAACTACAGGCAATACAGCAGAAACCAGGATTCACCCCTCCAAGCCTGCACCAGAGTTCCAGTGACCAGCATGAGGGGAAGAGGGTACCTTGTTTATGTTTAAGAATGGGCCTGGGGTCAATCTGAAATCTCCGTCAGAGTAGAGATTATTCCTCTGCATATGTAAGCATTGGGGACCTGGTACTTTATCCTATTGCTGGAGAGGAGGTTTATGGGACTCCTAATAGGGCCCCCCAAAAGGTGCCTTGTAATAATGGATGGATTATGTCCAGATAAGTGTTACTTCATAGCTGAGGGCAGCATTTGTTTCTGGGGTTAATTCCTGCCTCTTCAAAAGGAGGAGCCTAGGCATTTGGTGGCAAGCAGAGTACACTCAAGCGTATAGCTTGGGATTTGGGATGCGCTTAATGAAACCAAGCTGTCCTTACTACACCAGATTTACAATGGTCTAACTAAGGAGTCTATGATGAGTTGTCATATTGTTCAGTCTTTTGTTTCTCAGCATCTGACCAACAAATTCACATTCTTCGCCCTAGAATGAGCCCAAGATAAAATCCGTATCAACAAAAATTCCTCTCTCTAAATTCTGTTTATAAGGTAGCAGAGCTAAATAAGCTCTGATTGCTTACTATCAAGGAGAAATTTGTATACTACAATACCATATAAGACAAAAGAGTCTAAATTCACACAGTTTGCTATGTAACTTTTTATTTCCTTGTATTTTTCCATAAATCAAGAATGATTCATTTTTTTTGTTGCGTACGTCAGTGTGATTCATTTTAAATGTCAGAATTAAGATGATATCCACAGTGCGCGTGTTTTAAAAAAATATATGTATATATTGAACTTCTTTGGACCTTTCCTGTTCAGATTGGGGAAACAAGTGATCTGAATCACTACTGTGAATCTCACTCCCGAGTGCAGGAAAAGTATGAAAAACAATACATTATACTATGCAAGTAGTGTCTGTCTCAATAGAAGTACTTTCAGTGACAATTATACTTAAAACATGGTGACTATTTTCCTGCTAAAACTTGGACTATATTTGTGATTAAGTTTTTAACTAACTTAAACAAAAAACACGATGGAGAGAGCAATAGGGGCCAAATTCTCAGAGGGTATACTTCAGTATAAATTCATTGAAGTAATTGATTTACTCTAGCTAAGATTTGGCTCAATGTGTGCTCTCTCCCTAAAACAAACTCTTGTGCTCCCCCTTTGGCATCTAAAATTTGCTAAATGTAATGTGACTATTTAAAAAGATAAATAGTAAGAAGTTGTATGATATTTACAGCTAAAAGATATATTTGCCTAGCTGAAGACTTGACTTGTTCATTTAGGGAAGTCAAGCTGATCCTGAATTTCCTCTGAAGTTACAATTGGCTACAGTATTTCTCTTCACTTCTTGTTCTGTAGTGTTGCTGTGCACTGTTAAAAATAACTGGATTCCACCTTAAAGGAGCTGCATTGGTGCTCAGTGGAACAAACCCTAGATAAGATTTATAGTCTCAGATTTATATGTTATCTGGGTCACATGGGTTCTGATGATTCTTAGTGAAAACTGGTACAGGGCTTGCACTGTATTCTAATCTATTACATAGGTCTAACACTCATCGACATCAATGAAAATTGTATGTCTACAGTTCAAAGCCTGTGAAGTGCTATATATAAAGTGCTATTATTTATTATTGAGTCACATGCTCCCACACGTGGGGGGAAGGAGGGACCTGCAGATGGTGTTTGAAAACCCAAGAGCTTCTATTAGCGTGTTTCATAAGGGTGGAGGCACAGTTGTCCACTGTTGGATGGACAATGAGATTGGCACCTTAAAACCCAGGAGGCCTCAGTTGGCGTCAATTGTTAAGTTCTGGATGCAAAACTTTAAAGTACGTGGACGAATTGCAGAGAAGAGCAACAAAAATTATGAAAGATCTAGAAAACCTGACCTATGAGGAAAGGTTAACAAAATTGGGCACATTAAGTCTTGAGATGTCTTGAGAACTTAGCTTAGTTGAGATGTCTTGAGATGAACCAGTGGTGGATTTAAGCATAAGGGCCCAGGCAAAGTAATTGGCATTTCACGTTTAGGGGATCTGAGAAGAACAAGATTGTCCGAAGAGGCAGACAGGAGCAGGTATGCATCAGATAAAGAAGGAGCTTGGCACAACTGAAAAGCTATAGACCTGTCTCCCCACTCCGTGCACCTGCCCTGTGTATCTCAGGATAATTTGCAGGCTAGAAAATTCCTTCTCACTTAAAGGAACTGTCTAGGGTCACTGCAGCACACCCAAAATCTAGGACTGCATTTGAATTTACCTTGTCTCCTTTGCTTTCAATCGTCTTGTCTTTTTTCTTTTTTTTCTTTTGGTTCTCCTAGTATGCTTAAACATAGCACGGTGTCTGTGCTGGTGGCAGCATGGGCTAGCTGTCCAAACACATACCATGGGGGTCAGGCAGGATTGTAGTCAGGTCGCCTGCAGCTATGCTGCTGTTTTTAAACATGCTAGCTTGATCAAAGCTAGCATAGGTACATCTACATCAAGCTAGAAATTATACCCTCATCTGCAGTGTAGGTGCACTCTTAGGTGGTCATGACCCAAGCCTGGGTTCCTCGTCTGAAACAGGAATAACTTCTACAGCTGCTTATTTTGTCCCATTTTTACATGCCAGGGTGATCCATAAAACTCCTGTTTGGCTGCTGCCTAACCCTGTAGGCGCCTAAACTCATTCATCCCCTAAGTTTCTGGCTCTGAGCATGTGCATTGCTGTCTCACGGTAGGTATCCAAGATCCTAAGCCCTAGAGAAATCCGCAAACTGTAAGGGAGATAGGCAATCCACTACCTACCTCCCACATGGGGCTTGATCTGGTAGATGTGCTTAGAACTGCCTAGAGCTACACAACAGCTTGGAAGAGGGTAGAGAATTCTAAATTTATTGGCTTTTTAAATGGTGACTTTGTTTTAGTTTTTTAGTAATTGAAAAATTCTTGTAAGGAATTTTAGCCTTTAATTTACTGTTGTGCCCTCTCCTTACATTAGCAAAGTCTTTTTGTTTGTAGTATTGTCACAAAACCAATTTTTTCTGGCAATTGAGTGTTATCAGTACACCTCTAACCCGATATAACGTTTCCTTGGGAGCCAAAAAATCTTACCGTGTTATAGGTGAAACTGCATTATATCTCATTTTATTTATATATATATATATATAATATGCTTTGATCCACCGGAGCACGCAACCCCGTCCCCCTGGGGCGCTGCTTTACCGTGTTATATCTGAATTTACGTTATATCGTGTCACGTTATATCGGGGTAGAGGTGTACTTATTTATCTATTAAGACCTTGTTTTGCCAGTAAAATGTCTATAGTTTTTCATTTGCAACAGAAAGTATAGTTTTAAACTCTCCATTAAATAATTCATTATACACTTAGTTATAACATTTGGAATCTACTTTTAGAGCTGGTCACGGAAACTAAATTGAGTGTGATTCACCTGCATTTTCTGATTAAGCTAAACACTACAATAGATGATATATCTTGTTGAGGTCACTTTCAGGAGTCACAAATAATGATTGGGGGGGGGAGACGACAATGATATTTTTAAATAGTGACATATTGCTAATCTCAGAAGCATAACTAATATTCTCAGATGAAATGTTTAAAATGAATTCTTATTAACATTGATTTATTTTTACCCTGCTTGGACCCTGAATTTTAATGCTTCCAATCACTAGTGTTAATTTTTCTACCTGCTTTTTGTTGCTTTTGCCTGACTGAGTATGAAAGTTTGTTGTTGACATAAGTTAATTATCATCCTGTCACGAGATAATGCAACAGTGATAATGAGGTGTACCATGGCTACAGATCATTATTTCTGAGGCTCAGCCTTGCACTGGGAAAATGATTAGCTTGTGCTACAGTTGTAGCACAGTCAACATTTCATGAGCTGAAATTGGTATTCCCTCTAATTTTCTGCTTGATTTCCAGCAGAGCTGTTTCTTGTAGAGAGAAGAAAAGAGAGGAAGAGGGGAAAAAAAAGAAAGGGAAGAAGATGGCAACATATGGGTCAATGACTTTCATTTGCAGTGAACCTCAGTTTAAAGGGAGGAAAAACTGAG
Source organism: Trachemys scripta elegans (assembly GCF_013100865.1). Taxonomy (NCBI): domain Eukaryota; kingdom Metazoa; phylum Chordata; order Testudines; family Emydidae; genus Trachemys; species Trachemys scripta. The sequence continues at coordinate 86,193,181 of NC_048301.1, forward strand.
ACACCACAGTGGTAGAAAAGACAGCTCCGTTGAACATACAGTTACAATGTAAGAATAAAATAAATGGGGATAAACACATTTGGCTCCATGTGAGAATCATAGAAACATTCTGAGCTGCTACTCAGCTGGTCATTGGTCTCAATTTTGGTTGTAGGTGCTCTGAAAAGGGTTCTGGAGAACTCTTAGCACTAAGGACAATGGTTTAAGGTAGGGCATCCACTCTAAAATGTAGATTCATCACATGAGCCCATCAGCAAAATTAGAGTAGCTCACTCAAGTAGATCTCTGCTACCTCAACTCCCATGAATTTTAGCCTATCAGAAATATACACAAGCACCTCTGCTCAGTGTGAACTACAGCAGGGGTTCTCAAACTTCATTGTTCCATGACCCCCTTCTGACAACAAACAGTTCTAGATGACCTCAGGAGGGTTGTATAGAAGTCTGAGCCCCTCCAAGCCCCACTGCCCTGGACGGGGGGACCCAAAGCCAAAGGGCTTCAGCCCCGGGTAGGGAAGCGGGGAGCTATAGCCTGAGCCCTGCTGCCCAGGGCTAAAGCCCTTGGGCTTTGGCTTCAGCCCCAGGCAGTGGGGCTCCAGCTCCAGGCCCCAACAAATCTAATGCCAGCCCTGGCGACATCATTAAAATGGTGTCCCAACCCACAGTATGAGAACTGCTGCGCTACAGAAAACTCACTCTCTAATAAAACAGTAACAGTGAAGGTTTTGCTGATAATAATATTGCATATGATTTTAGGATGTTTTCCACATCCCCCATTTCATAAAGAGACTGTATATTCAGCATCCTGAGCCCAAAAATGTGTGAAGTAGTAAATATGGACAGCTCAGTATACAGAGAAATCTGCATCACTTGGTGAGCTGGGTTCATTTGAACACTATGCGTTTTAATACAACCAAATGCAACATACATTCTCTTTTCCCCCCTAGATGTAGGTCACACTTGCAGGATGGGTGACTGTATCCTGGAAAGCAGTGATATTTTGGAAACAAGTTAGGGGTCAAGGACTTCCAGTATGATGAGAGGTCTTTAAATAATCAAATGCATTAGTCTTTTAATAGGACAGTATTGAATGGCAGTTGGGAGGTAGTGTTGCCACCAGGGCCAGCGCTTCCATTTAGGTGACCTAGGCGGTCACCTAAGGTGCCAGGATTTGGGGGGGCGGCATTTTGCCGCCCTCGGTGGCAATTCAGAGGTGGGGGGTCCTTCCGCGCTCCGGGTCTTCGGTGGCAATTCTGCGGCAGGTCCTTCACTCGCTCCGGGACCCGCCACTGAAGTGCCCCAAAGACCAGGAGCGTGGAAGGACCCCCCACATAGGGCACCAAAAACCCTGGCGCCGCTCCTGGTTGCCACTGAATATATCACTGGTGAGACCATTACTGGAATGTTGTGGCCAGTTCTGCTGTCAACACTTGTTCCAGCATTTCAACCTGTTTCACATTAGCAAAAGAACTGTAAGAATGACTCCAGGACTGGGAAATATGTCTTACATTGAAAGATGGGAGATTAAATTCCCTATCAGAGGGAAGGTAAGGAAGTTGCTTGATCATGGGATGTGAAGTACCTACAATGGGAAATCTATGGTGATAGAGTGGGGGCTCTTTAATCTAGCAGACAGAGGAATAACAAGATCTAGTGGCTGGAAGCTAAAGCTAGATACATTCAAGCTAGAGATAAGGTGCAATTATTTAATGGCTAGAATAAGTAATCATTGGAACAACTTCCATGAGGACGTATTGGATTCTCCATCACATGAAGTCTCCAAAATAAGCATGGACACCCTGGTTTTAAAACAAACAACAAAACCTGTATCTCAATCACAAAATATGGCTTTGTTGCCAGAATTACTTAATGAAATTCCAAACAATGTTATGCAGGATGCCAGACTAGGTGACTGTAGTTGTCCCTTTTGGCCTTAAAAGAAAAGAAAATAAATCTATCAATCTGAATCCTTATGAGTTTCTTTGTTCAGAAAGAGAACAACTAGAGAACAGGGCCACCTCAGAGCTCCACTCCTTTTGTATCCAGGTCTTACAAGAAATCCCAGAAAAACAGCCTCTTCTTCCCCTCTCTGCTCCCTCCGTACAACAACATTTTGATTCCTCGACTAGCAGGAAACCAGAAGTGAAAAATGTATCTAAACTCTTCAGAATGTCAAGGAACAGTTGGGTCAGTTCACCAGCTGATGTAAATCAGTAGATTTATTGACTTCAATAGAGCCATGTTGGATATGGCTTTGTTCCTTACTCCTATCATCTCTTTGCTCCCTCCTCAGTGTCCTTTCTCTGTTTTCTCCCACCTCCCTCCTTTTTCTCTTCTCTCCTTCCTCCCTTTCCTGGGTCCCCCATGAACAGATCTGTTGGGCAGCAGGGGGAGAAGCTACAGACTACATTCCTATCACAATACACTAATAAAGTACAGGAGATGGATAGTGTGCTAATTTAAGTTGCAATATTTATTCAGATATTCTTCTACACACACTCACTCTTTTATGTAATAGCCACTTTAAGAAATGGAAATATCTTCAAAAATAAACTTATAAATTGTTTCTGGATTGTTCATTGGTCAGAAATAATACACTTAAAGTATGCATGCACTCTAGTGGCACATTCATCTGTTAGCTTGAATTGCTTGCTATGTTTCAAGAGACTGAACAAATAACTACCTTTACCTTATAAGAGAGAGAGAGAGATGTGCCTCTTTTAAGGGATGCAGCACTTGCCTCTCTGAGATATGCTCTCCAGAATAATTTAAATTGTATCCAACCATGCTTGCCTATGCTCATATTTTAAAATCTGCATTGTGAACTTTCAATTTAAATGTGCTTGGCATTTAAGGTCAGAAATTGTGCTGCACGATTGAACATCTTTGATACAGAATGCATCATTAGAGGATGATTTTATTTATATATATATAAATCCTTTATGATAAGTCCCTTAAGCTGAACATTTATTTGCAAATTTAAAAATCAGAGCCATAAATTTTAAATTCCTTGTATGTACAAATCATTTTTACAATCTCTTTTTAGCAACATAGGCCCTAGGGTGAATAATTTGCCAAAGCCACATTTTTATCAAATATGATTGAAAAACTGTCTACAGTTGCAGGAAACAATCTCTTGAGAAGCTATTGTGGGACTGGATGCAGGTGGAAGCTACTACAGCAAATGATCGATAATGTTTAGTATTGGTTCTCAACTCTGACATTTCTCTGCACTGAATCATACAATATATGATTATGTACCTTTAATCTCCATTGCCCCAACATCAATAACTTGATGCTTAGAAGTGCTGAGTACCCACAACTATCCCTTTCTCAGTAGCTTCAGATGATGGAAAGCTCTGAAGCTACATTGGCTTTATCAGAGCTATGTGGATTGATACTGGCTGAGGATCTTGCCTGATGGGAACTGAGTCCCAGTTGAACTAAATGGAAGTTGCTGGTGCTCACTGTCTTCCCCTAAGTAGCTCACCCTCCTACTGATGGAAAACAGCTAGTGTTATTACTGTTCATGTGCCACAAAAGAAAATTATCCACCCCTTATAAATTCATTAATACATAACTACATTTAAGAACTTTCAGATTAGAGCAGGGCCAAAATGAAAAAGCTGCTGCAGTAGAATGGAGTGTGACTGAGTAAATAAATGAGAAACATGATGTGTAAATATACAATAATTACATATATGCCAACATCCTGGATGGTGCAGCTTTCACTGAGAGAATTTTTGAGATGACTTAGATGGATCTAGGTCAGTCCAACCATCTTATTTAGGAGATTAGAAACTCCTAGCATCTGTGTTATTTTCCAACTTCTGGCTTCCCTGGGTGGCTGCTGTCCCCCTTGAAGAATGGAGGCATTCACACTGAGGTGGGGGAACCCCCCTCCAAGTTAATGCTGATCTGGGTGCTGATCAAGGTCCTAATGAAGCTGATGGAAAGACTATTACTCCTGTGGATATTATGTCTAAAAATTCTGCATATTTTAGTTGTCAAAATAACAAATATAATCACACCAGTTTCAATATTTTGGTAATTTATTTCAAGATACCTGTCAGCAACTGCCTGTAATAAAACAGATACAAAAAAAAAATCCTCCAGAAGTAGAGAGTTTAAATAAACCCCTATGACACTCCAATTCCTCTTTCTCTTCCCCCCCTTTTCTCTACAGAGCTGAGCTGGGGGTCTGATACCCACAATCCCTCCCCCCCAGCCCAGCTTCAGCAGGGCACACCCCCAGAGCCTAGCCATGGGGTGTCCCCCAGTCCAGATACCTGCACCCCCCTCCCAGGGATCAAGAGGGAGAAACAGCGTGAGGGTGGGTCCCAGGCTTGTATGGAGTTTCCTGCATGCCACCTCCTTCCTTCAGGGTATGCTGGGAACTGCAGCTGCCAGAAACCTTAAAGCTCCTCCTCCCCCTCCCCTTGGCAGTGTCTTCTATTTGTGAGCCAGGGAGCTAGGCTCTGCTGGGTCCAGCAGCCCCTAGTGGTGGACAGCGGCTCTTCAGTGCCAATTCTGTGGAGGAAAGGAAATTCTGCACAGAACATAAATTGTATGCAAATTCTGCAGTGTGCAGTAGTGCAGAATTCCCCCAGGAGTAGACTATAACTGACTTCAATGAAAAAAGCATAAGGGCCATAGTCAGTCATAGTTTAGGTGGAGAATCTCCTCAGAATTCAAAGACAGAGAATTTTGCATGGATGGCACTCCCTACTGCCAGGTACTTCTCCTATGTTATTGTCCCTTCTATCTATGGAGAGCATGACTAGCAAAACTTCAGACACTCATGATTAGTAACAACATGTATTCTATTCAAGGCCTTATACCACATTCATCACCACAGTATGAACATCTTCCAGTATTGGACTAAGTGATATGGCTAATATCTGTCACATGTGGTTTGGTCTTTCATGCTCTGCGCAGGGTGAGAATTGCATATGTGATGTATTTGGTTTTGGTAAGTGTGATGGGCTAATTACCCCACACTTGCCTGGAAAGAGTTAACACAGGGTGAGAAGGTAGCTAATTAACTCAGCAAGCCACAATTGTGGGAAATCAGGTGGCCAATTAATCCCCTGACTACATGAGGGAGCCCAGCTGACGAGGAACAAGCTGGGCTGGGGCTATAAAGGAAGGAAATTGGTAGCAGCAGGGGGCTGCTGGGAAAGTCTGTAGCCACCCACTGGAAGAAGGAGGTCTATTTGGGCTGGCAAACCCAGAAAGGGAGGAAGGTGAGATAGGCAGTAAGGTTTACAGGGGAATAGACCTTGACTGCTGTCTAGAGGACCCTACAGTGCAGGGCAGGATTGAGTTCCCCTGCTAGTTGCTGAAGGTGTAGTACTACAAGGCAGTGAATGGGAAAACTGCCTAGGAAAGCTGTTGAAGAAAAACTTTGATGCCCCTGAAGAGAAAAATGGATACAGTGACCTGGGCAGAGTTATAATGAGGCAGCAGTAGCAGCTCGTGGACCAAGAAAGGGGTTGCAAATGGAGAGACCAACAGATGTTGTGCAATCTTGGGGAAAGTGTATTGGCCTGGCAAGCTATTTCCCAGATTCACCAGGAAGAGATGACATCTTGGCAGTGAGTAGACCACCCCAACACAGTGGGGTTTGAGGTCTTTTGTTATGTACACACTGTTTTGTGTTAGACCAGGCAAAGAAATGCATCTTGCATTTGTAGCAGAAGATAGGTTTGTTTGATGGTCCTTAATTTCTGTAGGATTTGTTCCACAACCTAGGCCCAGCCTCCAAGAAACTCTTTCTTGATATGAGACTCTAACACTCCACTGGTGCAAACAGACTTTCTTTTCGAACAGATGATGGTGGATAAAAACTATGAATTTTCACCACAATGATTTTTCTGCAGCAAAATGCATGAGTTGGTGGTTTTTTGGTTTGGTTTTTTTGTTTTTGTAAAGTAAGCTAGTTGAAAGAAAAAGCAACCAAATCATGAAAACAAGCCTGTAAAACTCTTTTTTGCATTTGTGTGAAAAGAGGAAATATGGTTTGTCAACCAGTCTTACTAGGGGTGATGTATTTACAGTGTGCAGGCACACACAATTTTGAACTATTCTGCACCAACATCTGGGGACTTGCAAATTGCTTCACATAAAGCAAGAACACTCTATCTCCAAACCTTTACCTCCAATCTAAAAGTTACCTGTGTAAATATAACCTAAATCTCTTGTTTATCAAACTTCCAGTGAAATATCTCTCTAATTAAGAGCTGAAGGAAATTGAAGCTGATCTATAGAAATGCAGGCATTTTGTCTCATCTTGATAGTTAGCAAGTTTGGCCTTAACTCTCAGGTTTCATGGAAGAAGACTTTATAGTAACACAGAAGCCAGCAAGATTCCAACAGTTTGCCTAAATAGAACTATTAAGTAAAGGATATGTATTAATTCTTCCTTACTTAACATAGTTATTGTGCTATTAGCTGTAAAAGACGCGAGCATTTATAACAGATGAAGGGGAGACTATAAAGGACTAATATACCCTATTCAGTTTGTAATTTACAAACTACAATCACAGCACTCCTAGATTAATTTATTGCTGTGTCTTAGATCATTTAAAATGGGATGAAATCTGAAACTTCACCTATGTCAAGAGGTTGTTGCTTTAAATCTATTTCATAATATGAAGTTTCAACTGGCTCCCATATGGTAGGAAATGTTTTTTGTCTCCATGTGCCAACCGTGCTAAAGAATATCATAGAATATCGGGTTGGAAGGGACCTCAAGAGGTCATCTATTCCAACCCCCTGCTCAAAGCATGTAATTAAATTATATTTGGTAATTGGCTATGTCAGACTGGACTGGTGTAGATGAGAAATTCCAACTATTTCTATGGGGATGGAGGATCAGTAGAGCTCACTGAAAAGCAAAAATTCCATCCCATAGTAAATTTCAGTAGTTTTCTTACTAAATCAAAATAAGTCAGTATAAAAACTTCACACATAAGAAACATTTCTGAAATGATAAATGATCTTTCTGATCCACCATGGTGCCTCGTCAGAGGCCTGTGACCATGATGCTTTATGGGAAATGGAGCACGGCTTTGGAGCTCTCCCCATAGGCAAGAAATGGGGGTGTGAGGCACCTGAAGTACAATTCCCATGAGGCACAACTGGGGCTCAGGTGAAGGCAAACTAATGTCAGCCTGACCTGAAATGAATTTTCTATTTTTCAGAGGAAAAATCAACAAATTTCAGCAAAATTAAAATACTGGCTTTTTGCAAAAACTATTTTTTTCTGTTGGAAAAACAGTTGTCTAGGAAATTCCTGACCATCTGTAACAGTCGTCATGAGCCCACCTAGCACCTTAACACATCTTCTTTAAAAACTTGAGAGACGATTCAGATACTCTCTAGTGCCAAGTGTGGTGAAATGAGTTTTGCTTGAAGATTATTAAGGGGCATGGAAAAGAGAGTATCCTCCCTCCAACCCAAAGACAGGATGTGGGACAACTGCACAGCAGGTCTACTGCTGCTTCCACTGTCACTGCACCTGCTGCTTGCTGCACTTCCTCCATGCAAGGTTTATGGACACTGAATCTGTGCAATTTACCAAACCACTGCTCATTCTATCCTATCTCCTAGAACTGGAAGGGACCTTGAAAGGTCATCGAGTCCAGCCCCCTGCCTTTACTAGCAGGACCAAGTACTGATTTTGCCCCAGATGTGGCCCCCTCAAGGATTGAACTCACAAGCTCAAAAAAAAAAAGTTTCTGCTTGCTTTGTGATGCAGTAAAGGCTTCAGCTTAGGTTCACGTTATGAAAGGGTACTCACTTCCTGTCCTAGAAACTGCACTAGTGACATTGACCAGTGATGTGATCCCCTCATGGTTATGGATAAAGGCACCTTGACTGTGCTTGCTTCAGCATATCACTCAGCTGCCTTTGTTAGGTTTGACTAGGCTGTTAACAAGGCTCTAATCACAGATGGAACTGCTTTGAAGTGGCTTTACTTCCTTTTATGTAGAAGGACCTAGAGGATGGCTATGGGCAACAGTTCATGCATCGCAAGCTTTCTTTGTGGGGTACCACAAGTTTCTATTTTGTGTGTGTGTGGTGGGGGTATACAACTACACCCAGGCAAGAAGGCATTTAAAGAACAACTTGGGCTCAGGCAGCCCCACCTTGCCGCATCTGCAAGGTATGCCAATCTTGGAGGAGAAACTTTAAAAGAGAGAAGCCTCGTTCAGGAAGGCCCAGTCCTAGGAGGTTCAGAGGCCTCTTTCCACTTGCTCCCTGAAAGGAGCACTGTGCAGTAGGAAGCTACTTGAAGGCTCCTGTGAACACTTCAGAGTATCCCTGAGTTTCCTTTCCTCCAACAACTGGGGAACAAGGCCTAGATGCAGGCCACAGTAGGAGGAAGTCCAGGGAAGGAGCAGGAGGCCTACAGAGTCAGACCTTAATTGCCTACTACAGAGATGCTGGGGTGGAATCCAGGTTAGAGGAAGGAAAAGGGTTCTCTTACAGGCTACCAAAAAGGCCTGGTGAAGGGCGTGGATGGGGGTCAAAGGTTTAGTGGGTCCAAAATCAGCTTGGAGTCCTGGCACAAGATTATTGGACTGAACTCTGACCTACCCTGAAAAGGGTGAGACTAAAATGTGACCTGATCAGAGAGCTGAATTATGAGACAAAGGCGACCACCAGCAGATCTGAATAACTGGTTGGGATGACTAGAGACAAGGAAAAGCCCTGAGAAGCCGCACCCAGCCACAAGGGGAGCACTGGCTGGAAAATCACTTGCTCACAATGGCCCTATCAAAGCACTTACGTGCTACAGTCAAAGTACATGAGTAGTCCCATTGATTTCAATGAGACTACTTACTTAAAGCTCAACATTTGCTTAAGAGCTTTGCTGAATCAGTCTGTATGAAGCTGCTAGAAGAGTAATATGGGTTCCTACAGTATATTATTATTATTATTAGTATACACAGCTGCATATTTCCATTACAGCCAGTCTTGCTGGGTCAGTAGTACACAAAACAGTAGCTACATGAGTTGAGGATTTATGAGAATTTCCATCTGAAGCTCAGTTCAAATAAGATAGACAGTTATTTTTGGGGACGCAACTGGACGAATTAGCTATAACTAGTCGGTACTGCTGTTAATGGCTATTATTTGTCAATCTGATTTCCAAATTAAGGGTTTTATCAGACCTGCAGTTCCTATTGGATGCCCAGGTAGAGTAGCTATGTTGAAAAGCAAAGCTTTCCATCTACACTTGGAAAGGCAAGTGTGACTTTTTGTTGTGGATATGGATCTTGCTATGCTTATTCAGGCCTTCATCTGGAATATAGACACCTGTAACATGCATTTCTTGGCCTACCCCTGCAGAACTTTCGGAAGCTGAAGCTAGAACATGGCAACCTGCTTATTAAGCATACCTTTACAAGTCAGCAAATAATCCTAGGGCTTTGTGAGCTGTGCTCTGGGCTTCTCCCTGGACATCAAGGTACTGACCACTAAAACCCTAAATAAATTTTTGGGTGTGAGTTAAATGAGAAATTGCCTTTCTTTCAGTGCCATACTGCCATGGTTGTGGTCAGTGGAGGCATTTGAGCTGGACCTCTTTTGATAATGAAGAGGCAGAGTTGCCAGAAGGGTGCTTTTTGCTTTTCTCTGACCCTTCATCTGCCAGAGACCTGATCTGTTGGTTTGTAAAACTCTTCTTCCCCTCCCCCTCAAGTATTTATGGAAGTGACAAGAAGACTGGGGTATGGAACAACTGATGTTTATGGCTTGGCCTCTTTATGATTGAGGGGATGGTGTTTCATATGGCACTCTTTTATTGTGAATTTTAAGTAGTTCTGGTATACTGAAATTTTGTAAATCTAAATAAGCAGACTTTGGTGTTGGAATCCTTTCCCGTGTAAAAGGCATGCAATTTATTGTTTTCTAACAGCACCATTAACTTAGCCACATTACACATGTTCTGTTCTTTTTCTCCCTGTGTTAAATGAAATCCATATTGTACTGTAATAATAATGCAAAGCAGAGGGGAAAATATAGAAAAAGGAAAAATACATTCCCTTGCTTGGAAGATATTTTGTGTTTAAAGCCAGGAAATAAATAGGGATTTTAATATTCTGAATTGGTGGGGAAGTAGGAAATTTCCTGGGCTCCTTCCTTAGAAAATAACTGCTTCAGAACCTATTTTCAGTTTAAGGAACACAAATGTGTCTTTCAGTGATCCAAAAAGAACATTCTACTGGAGACCTTCTAATACCACCCTCAAGCATTTTGAGACAAAGATCCTGATTCTCCACTGCCTTGCATCCTCTTTACTGTTTTCTGTGAAATTTGAGCTAGGTGTTCAGCTACAGCTGTGATAACCTTGGTGCAGTTGAGGCCATGGAGCACAAATTTGTGGCTGTCTGAATCTAGGGCTGGTTGGGAGCTTGTTTCAGCTTCCACATAACTTGCAGCTGTTTCAAGGTTCCAATGGGTGTTAAGGCTCAGCTGCCAGTCATTGCTAGAGTACAAGGGAAATCTGAGTGTTCCTCCTTATTTGCCAGCAATGGGATGCCACTAGCTCAGTGTTTCCCAAACTTGGGACGCCGCTTGTGTAGGGAGAGCCCTTGGCTGGTCGGGCCGGTTTGTTTACCGGCCCCGTCTGCAGGTTCGGCCGATGGCGGCTCCCACTGGCCGTGGTTTGCTGCTCCAGGCCAATGGGAGCTGCTGGAAGCGGCGCAGGCCAAGGGACATACTGGCCGCCCTTCCCATAGGCCTCATTGGCCTGGAGCAGCGAACCGCGGCCAGCAGGAGCTGTGATCGGCCGGACCTGCGGACGGGGCAGGTAAACAAACTGGCCCGGCCCGCTAGGGGCTTTCCCTACACAAGCAGCGTCCCAAGTTTGGGAAACACTGCACTAGCTCACAGGAGTGGAGGGCAGAATGACAAAGACTTACCAATGCCAGGCTACCCAGAAATTCTTCCCCAGAAGGGGAATTATCAATTGGGAAGGTCCACCAGAGCCTGGCAAACTAGGTGGAATTAGGCCAAGGTCTTGCCTTACCAGTTTCCAAGTGAGTAGAGGCAGCTACCAGTACGGATAATTAGTTTTATATTCACGAGGTACTCATTTTGCACAGGCAGAAGAATGAACAATGTGTCAAGGACTGGGGAGTCAGGTCCAAAGCTAATGAGTGTAATTACAAAAACATGTGATGGTATTATGGAGGGTATGCATTTCAATGGGAACTTGACTTTATGAATAAGAAGTAGTATTCCTATCTACCGGTGGCTATTGCTCACTGGTTCACCATAGATGTTTATATTGCAGTTACAAGCAGCTTTTGTGATCACATGATAGAATACATAATTTAAAGTGACACTTGAGCATATGCTAGGTATCTTGCCTTTAGTTGTACTGCACATATGTCAGACAGTTGTGTATCCCCTTTATCAACCAGAAGTTGTAGCTCAAATCATTTAATGTAAAAAGAAAAATATAATCTGTAGGAGTTCAACACTGCCGGGGATATTCATATACTTCATGAATTTGAGTAATTTGCAATCATATATGGGAGCACTACACTTTATTAGACTTTTTTTACATATAGTTCTTCAATTTTTATACACTAAACTATAGTACTTTCCAAAGAGTCACTTTCTGCTGCCATCACTGGCTCACAAGGATCTGGGCATGCTTATGCCCTATAAGCCAAATGTGGCTGTTTTGTGTCTAAATTCTCCAGTGATTCCCTAGTTTTCTCTCACACAACCTTTTCTAACTGGCTTGGGAAACACATAAAGGCCCCCGTCCAGCAAAGCATTCTAGATGCTTATCTCTAAAGATCTGAGCAGTTCTACTGAAGTGCCTTGTTGTTCAAAATACAACTAACTAGTCAAAATTGCTTCTGTAGACCCTACTGAACACATGTGGGGGGGGGGTATTTTGGCCAATTTTGGAACCAGATGACCTGTCACTTGAATTCATACATGCATTCAACTTTCGTCACATAACCAATTCCAGTATGAAATCTGAAATGCAAACACATGACAAAAAGCTACATTGAAATTCTTTGCAAATATCCCGGAACTACAAAAATAAAGTTCAAATCCAACTTAAATAAAACATTGCTGATGCAAATGTGATAAAATATTGCACGTTCAGTTGCCCAATAAAACTCAAAGCATAAATTAGAAATGACATTCAATTTCACAAAGCTTCACTACTACTGTATTCCTGTTACTATTACTACAATCATGTACTCAGACTGGGTCACCAGATCCAATTACCTTTTTGCTTATCTGTAATTTTATACAATACTTCCAATCACAAAGAATCCCCAAATGTTCTATGAAGTCTAGATACAAGAATGTGTTCAGCCACTGTTGAAAGGCACCTCACCTTGTAGTGAAATATGGTAGATCTTAGACAAAGCGCACACACCCTGCAGCTTAAGATAGCATGTGAATAGGACTTTATTCAATATTCAATTGAAGTTGCTGGTGAAGCTTGTAAAAGAAGAAAGTAGCTAGTCGCTTAAGCTAGAAGTTAGCCAGAACTTCCGTAGTATTTTTGTAAAAAGTAGGGATCTTTAGTGATCACAAGTGCTCAACCTTGGCCAAGGTTTTCAAACAAGGATGCCTAAATGAGTGGCTTGATTTTTCCCATTACTTCCACTCCAAGTGCTGAGTACCTAGCAGCTCCCTTTGACAATTGCTAAAAATGGCAACAGGCTAATCTAAATGTGGACTTAGGAGCTTAACTTTGATATCCATTTGTATAGCCTTGGCCCTATCAGGTTCTTCTGTAGTCTCTTCTTTTTTAGGAGGTCAATACATCCAATAATGGAATTCCTACTAATCTTCCACGTCACTCTTGCAAACTGGTACAGACCAGGGTATTGGCTCATATGCTGTTGAGTCCTCGTCAGGACCTTCTGCAGTGCCCTTTCTTATCCAAGGGCTGACCAGGGTGAGATTTTACAAAATTGGAACCAAGATACTTTGGTTGTGGCATACACATTCTTTTTCCATGATTGCCTTAGTTCCGATCCCAAGGCATAGCTCAAGAGACAGGAAGCTTCTAATCCCTTAGAAAGTTCTTAATGTATTTCTAACTAAAATTACTTAAACATGAGATTCCAGGAGCCCATGGCATTTTGATGCAAATACTAGTGCAGGTGTTGAATGTCATAGTTATGAAGCAAAAAGAAAAGATCTGCTTTTGCCAGAGAATTTCAGGGTTCTCCGCCTATATGTAGGAGACATGAACACAAATGATCCATTTATAAAAAGTTCTATTAAAAGACTATTTAAAAGAACTAAGAACAAGTAAAGTAGGAGAGTGCCAAAGGTAATTACCTACCCCAGCTATTCAAGCAGTGAAGAGACTCTCACAAAGTTAATGATCTTTTTATAGACATTCGCTATTCCTTAAAAACTTCATTGACTAGCCCTGAAAACTGGTAGATGAGAATCATGTCCAGCCTGATTAAAAAATGCTTCTATGATCACATTGTTGTATGTAGGATATACTGTGGTGACCATTATAATAGTTTGCATCTATACAGGGCCTTACATCTATGCAGGGGGTGAGAGAGAGAGAGTGATCAGTGGTTTGAGCATTGGCCTGCTAAACCCAGGGTTGGGAGTTCAATCCTTCAGAGGGCCATTTAGGGATGGGGGGAAACTGTCAGGGACAGTACTTGGTCCTGCTAGTGAAGGCAGGGGACTGGACTCAATAGCCTTTCAAGGTCCCTTCCAGTTCTATGAGACAAGTATATCTTTAATGATACCAAAATCCTATACAGTAATAGTGTACAGCACACTGAAATGAAGTCACTTTGGGGCCTGTCAGGGCTGAAATGACAGACTAATCTCAAATAGGATTTTTGGAGTAAGTACATGTAGCAAAAATTATAAATACAATATAACAACCATCTCAGTATAAGCAGGCCTTGACCCCGTTCAAGCTGGAGCCTGAATTTTAAGGTGGTGATTCTGGGTAGTTCCAAAATTAGGAAAAAAGTTCATCTCTTTCCAGTCAGCATAACATCATTATATATTTATCTTATAGTAGTGAAGGCTATGATGAATATCAGAGGATAAGACTTTGGAAACAGAAATGAAGCTGGTGAGAATAACTTAGTTAGCCAGAGCCCATGGCCTGATTGTTGCCAATCATATTTTGTAAAGAGGGAGGAGTACTTAGTTACATACAAAAGCAGTGCCAATAGGTCCTTGATCCATTACTTCCTGATAAGACTAAGATCAAAAAAATACCAAGGACTGTAAAATGACCCCTGGACAGCAAACTGAAAAGCAAGACTGCTTGTAGTGGACTTCTGGGTGAAAAGTCTATAGGGGGACAGAAAGGAGTTTGTGTAGTGGTGGGGGGGGAGGGAAGAGGGAAAGATAAAGTGGTGGAGGCTCATAGATGAGAGTTAGTCTGAGGTTTAAGGATGAGGCTCTGCAGAGGTTGGACAATGACCAAACCAACTGCAATAAAAAGCAGGCTACATATCCAGGTGCCTTCAGAAAGTTACACTTTTGGTCATTACAAATTGAGGCTGGATTTGGACCAGCGATGCTAATGAGAGAGGCTAGTACTCTGAGCCAACCATTCTCCACCTTACTTTATATCATTATACCTTCTTTGGGATCTAATCCTGAGAACTGGCATACCTTTTACTACCATGGCTGATCCTAGGGACAGGCAGGATGGTGTGATAGAAGATTCAGAGAAACTGCTCATCTTCTCTAAAGTTGGGACCATCAGAGACCCAGAAGGAGGTGGGGAGCTCCCCATCCTTTCCATCATCCATGGAGGAGGCTCCTGAATCTCCCCTGTACTGGGTTTGTATTAGCAGCCATAGAGCAACATTAGCCTCAACCCAGCTGCCTGTAAGAGTCAGAAGAAAGATAAGTGAGAGAGAGGAGCTGAGGTGGAACACCATCCCCAAAGCAGCTCCTTGGGTTTGTTTCTGGGGAAGTGCTGCTCCCTAATTGCCTGCAGGGTTATCTTTGGGCTTGTGTTAGATCATTGGTAGCTACAAGTATTAGCTGTCCTCAGTAACTTTCACTGCCAGGTCAGTACTTGTATAAAACTGAGGAAAGTAGGAAAAGAATCAGGTCCAAATGAATAAGTGAGATACAGTGGGACTTTATTGGAGTATTTAGTTGGACATCCTCTAAAAATTCACCCCTGGATCTCATTAGTTACATCATCACTGCACATCATTTTGATTCTACTTCCCATACTGGCGGAATCATAGTGTATGGTATAGTGAGCTATATTAATACTTTTAATGTGTTCATCTTGGTTATATAATGGACCATAGATTTCAAATGTGCTCTATACATTATTGCAGTGATTTTTATTAATAAAGGTTAAAAACCCACATTTGTAATAACTACATTCCTAATTTGTAAACTTTCAATATTGATTGCTTCTAAGTATTTAATCATAACCATTATTCTAAGCCAAATAGTTACTTAGCATAATGCATCTGATTACCTGTCCCACGGGATTTATATTTAAAAAAAAAAAAAAAAAAACTCCAATTGATCTGATTGTTTCATCTCCTGAACCTTTTCAGGATTATGCAATTATGGCATTGGTTTTTAGTAATTCCTCTTTCATCCATAGTGTGTGCGCCTTACTGCTTTTTCAAGATTCCAGTTTAATACCGGTACTTACTGCAACACTTACATTTTTAAAGCTTAAAAAAAAATGAAAAATAAGACCAATGTTTACAAAATCTGACTTTCTAATCGTGTGAAATTCAGACCAAGAGCTACTTTCATTTAATTCAAAACTATCACTTAAAAGTAATAGTTGTAGAAATAACAGTTGTAGGAAAATTCTCTTCTTACTTTCCTCAGTTTTATACAAGTGAATTCACTGATACTCACTAGAAGTGAGAGTCGAATCAGGCCTTGTGTTCAGATAACAAAACCACAGGTTCATAATATATTTCAACTCAGTTCTTTTATGATTCATACTCATTTATAATGAATACATCATTAGTTTAAGATGTGCTTTTTCAGGGCACACAAAATGGGTCCAACACTTTCTGTAAATTCCTTATGAAGGTATCTTTTGAAAACATAAATTGGTGTTTGTGACATCCCAGGTACTATATGGACTGTTGAACCGCTGTAACCCCTCAATTATCCATCCTGGGGTGCCTTTTATACTGCTTTATTGAGAGTGTAACCACTCCTAGTCTGCTCGCTCTCAATCTGCACCATGTAAATCAGTGGTTCTCAACCAGGAGTACGTGTACCCCTGGGAGTATGCAGAGGTCTTCCAGGGTGTACATCAACTCATCTAGATATTTATCTAGTTTTACAACAGGCTACATGAAAAGCACTAGCGAAGTCAGTACAAACTAAAATTTCATACAATGACTTGTTTATACTGCTCTATATACTCTACACTGAAATGTAAGTACAATATTTATATTCCAATTGATTTATTTTACAATTATATACTAAAAATGAGTAATAGTGTGCTGTGGCACTTCTGTATTTTTATCTGATTCTTTGTAAGCAAGTAAATTTTAAGTGAGGTGTAACTTGGGGGTACACAAGACAAATCAGACTCCTAAAAGGGGTACAGTAGTCTGGAAAGATTGAGAGCCACTGATGTAAATCACTCCCAGCTATGCTCTGCTCGTGTTGATCTGCAGTGTAATTAAATTTCCAGTTCCAGACTTTCCTCAGAAACACACATCTTGTACTGCCCAGACCTCTCCTAGAAAATACAAGCTCATATAAAGTCTGTCATTTTATTAATAGAAAATGATGTGCACAAATCCTGTTATTTCAAATGGAGTTTCCCAAACGCTTCAATCCAAGCACACTGGTTTAGATACAATAATTTATTAACTACAGAAAGATTTTTAAGTGAAGTATAAAAGTCAGAATTGGTTACAAGAAAATATAAGTGAAATGCAACTAATACCTAACTTAACAAACTAAAAAGCAACAAAGAGTCCTGTGGCACCTTATAGACTAACAGACGTATTGGAGCATAAGCTTTTGTGCGTGAATACCCACTTCATCAGATGCAAGGTGCCACAGGACTCTTTGTCGCTTTTTACAGATCCAGACTAACACAGCTACCCTTCTGATACTTAACAAACTAAGTGAATTCAAAGCAAAGATCTCTCACCACATGCTTCAGCAGTCCTACTGGCTGCATTCCTTTCAGGCAGGATCCCTCCCTCAGCTATATCTTTGTTCCTCAAGTGGTGTGGCTGCTGTTGGTAGAGAGAGAGGAATATTTTGGGGTGTTTGTTCCCCTTTCTTATACCTTTTCCTCTTCTTTGAGAACAATCTCCAGCTGGGGCTCGAGGGACAAAGCTGGAGGTTGCCATCTCCACAGACTATTTCCTTGCCAAGATGTAAATTTCTTGCTCGTATTATTTTGCCTTCCAAAGAATGGCTACTTAACCAGGTTGATCATCCATTTGATTTCATTGACACCTGGCTCAGGCATCAGTTTGTGATTACTTCCCCAGATTTAGAATGTCTTATAAGATTCTATTTCAGAGTAGCAGCTGTGTTAGTCTGTATCCGCAAAAAGAACAGGAGTACTTGTGGCACCAATTTGTTAGTCTCTAAGGTGCCACAAGTACTCCTGTTCTTTTTATAAGATTCTACTGTATGATATTACTAACTTTATATAGAATGTTGCCACGCACAAGTTACCAGGACAATAATGATCTGCAAATCACGAGTTTTCAAATGATACCTTACAAGGCATCGTGTGTACTAAATTTATCATAGCCTTTAAAAAGGAGTGAACCTAGCGTTACAAACTTAGCTTTTCTTCCAAAGGCAACACTGTTATTTCAGAACTGTGTGTGTGGAGGGGGAGGTGTAGATTGAGTACTATAAATTGTAATGAAGAACTAAGTATGGTGAATTATGGAAAATAATGCAGTGGAAAGCCTTGAGTCAATCACAGCAGAGAGCACTGTATTGCAGTTAAGTAACCAGTCCCCATGGTTTCTCATTCAGTAGATTGCTTTTTGAGGGGACAGGTGGGGTGTTAACAGGGAGATATATTTTACTGTAGTAGTAACTAAGGGCCAGGTTGCCCCCCCCCCCCCCCAAGAATTCCCATAGGAGAGGGCTAGGTGGAGGGAAAACTACCCTCTCCCTCTTGGTCTAGCTCCTAAACTCTGTAGATCCCCTTGCTATCATAGGAATCCAGGAACATATGCGCAGAAGGCCCATGTCTCCATGTGTCAGCTGCCCCATTACAGTTGAAATTCCAATGGAGCTCCATTGTCAGGATGACAGCACATGATGACAGTCCAGACTCTTCTGCATGATGACAGGAACTGTACTTTTCTACTGAGTTCCATGGTGCTGCTGATAGGATGATGGATGTCCTCTAAATCTGGACCACCCCGTCCTCTCCTGAGCAACCCATTGCCTGCTCCTCCCCACACAGGTATCAGTGGACAAGAAAATAACCACGAGCAGAGTCAGAGGAAGGGAACCAGTACTGCAGAGGCAGCTTTTTCCCCTTTTGTTGTGGGAGGCTTGAGAGCTGGCATGGAATACTCTTTCCCTTCTCCCTCCCTCAAAGCATACAGATCTGGTGGGCAGGGAGAATGAGCAGGATCTTAATAAATACATGGCATTATTAGCACCCAGTCCTATTCTGACTGAAGTCAACAACACCATTTCCATTTTCTGCTTTGTATGTTGGTCAAAATAGTTTTCAAGGCAAATTTCTGAATATGCAACTTGCCACCAGGTAAATATATCAGAGTGTCTGAAGTTTGAGAGAGTTTCATGGATCGTGCAGAAAAAATATAGCTGTGCCTTGGGATTATTCAACCAGATGTTTGCATAAGAAGTTGTTACATAAAACAAAATGTGAAGAAAATGTATAGCAGCAGTGCTGTCACCTGCAGAGTAGGCATAAGAGAAATTAATCTATGGGGCAGATCTGCCGCAGCTCCTGAGACTATGAACAGCCCCCTTACAACACTCTGCCAACAGGGTGTTTTTCAGCACAGAACAGCAATAGCACTTGATGCCACAGTCACTCTGCCACTAGCCTCTATCTCCATTCCTGGAACTCTCCCTACCTGGGGAGGTATATAGATGCGCAGTGTAAGGCCATATATATTGGCCTTATACAGTAAGGGAATTATCTTATAAGCTACTGCAGCCTCCTATACCATCAAAGAAACACACAATAGTTGGGATAAGGGCCTCATGCTTTTATAGTCAGAATGATTATATGCATGTATCTCTTAAGATGTGTTAACAGCTCAGAGGTCATATGTAAGAAGGGATGTGATCCATGTATCTGTCACTCATACTGGACTTGAGTATGAATATAATTTTATACTGACACGTTGTATGAAGTATACTTTATATGTTTAAAACTCAGATTGATCCTTTTGATCCCCAACGATGGAATGAGACTGAGGAAAAATCATGTCAGGAAGCCTTATAGGGAGGAGAGTTCCCCAAAGTTCCCCTCAAATAGTTTCCTGAAAAATCTTTTGTCAAGAGTTTGTCTCCTACAGAAAAACAGGATTTGGACCCCTAAAACTCTGCAGAACCCCAGAGATCTGCAGGATGCCTGTGCCTCTGTCCTTAGGACGGTCTGAAACTTGCTCATGGACTTCTCCTCAGAGGTGGGGCACACCAACCTATTTCCTCCCTTGAACAGATCCCTGAGATAATGGATTGATCATCCCTTCTTCTCCAGTGGCATTGAAGCTCCATTCATGGAGAGTCCCCTCCATCTTCAGGTCATGAAGATACAATGTGGCCCTAAAAATATTTCCGTAATTGTTTGTTCCTTATTCTTTTAATAAATCAAAGATACCAATGAGAGAGTTGGTAGAGAAACTACCAGATAATAAATGCACACAAAAATGGAATTGGACAACCCTACTTTAGGGAACCCAACATGTACTTCCCCTTCCTTTTTTTTTAAAGAACTAGATAATGTGGTGCTCACAAGTTTAATGTTCTGAACCCATGTCCTATTTTTTATAATTGTTACGCATCTTAGGGCATTGTACCAACCCCACCTACCATCACCACCACCACCAAAAACAATTGTACATTACAAGAAATTTCATTTATTGGTCTCATAGCCATCATTTTTATGGGAAGTTTTATTCCAAGGATTCTGCAAACTACAAAAGCAATTGCTTATTAGAATTCTGCAACTCTTATTCAATGTGCCTAGGAAAATTACAGTGCTTTAAAAAAGTAAAAAATAAGAAATTCTAAAGTATTGTGCTTATCCTGTACACAGAAATATTTATGAATGTTTAATGTATTTAGCATATGTTAGCATATTTAATAAATTCATGTTTGTGATTGACAATGCCAGATAATACTGCTGTACAATCATTGAGTAGATCAAGACAGTCATACCACTAATACTTAAATTTCTTGATTAGATTGGGCTTAATATCTATTTGTTTAGGAGGGTGGTAAGCAAGGTGCAATGTGAACTCTGGGCCAAGCTGTAAGTAATGGAAAGCTATGTGTCTGACTAAAGACTTTGCCCTGGTGCGTCTCCAGTTGACTTTTAATCCCCATTTCCCCTAAGGAAACTTGTGACTTGTTTGGGGAATTTGGGGGCGGGGGTGGTGGAAAGAAGAAAATAGAATTAGATGGGTGCATGGTTTAGGGACACTAGACTCTCAAATAACTTGCAGTTCATCTAATTTTTCCAGAATGTATTCTTTACAATACATTAAAAATGCAGAAAGCAAGAGCAAAAGATTGGAGGCATTGCTTCTTTTAAGACTTTTAGACAATCTGGTAGATGTCACTGTCCAGAAGAGTGTGTGAGGTTTTTTTGTGACTTGTGTGTGTCCTGAAAATGCTGGAACTCTCTCGAGTAAGCTGCAATGCAAATAGATGGTCTTTGATGCAGGCTTATCCATTTTTCCATAGCCATGACTGCATCCATAACTAGAATGTTCATGCAAGCTATTTCATGGATCTCTTCTGGGAAAATGCATACTAAATTAGAGGACGGCTTTATGATGTGGATTATTGACCACTAGAGAACACCTGCTTTTTACTAAGAGCTGCAAGTGTACTGTAAGCAAACAAGAGGCAAAAGGTAGCTAGGTAACTACTCAATTTACGGCTAAATTAGGATGTCTTCAGCCACACTTAGATACATACTGGTGCGAGTATTTTGTTGTTGTTGTTGTTTTAAGGTAGAATACTGAAATTGTTTTAATATTGTTGATGGAAAAACTAACCCTTGTGCTACCAGAGTTTTGTGCTTCAGGCATCTGGGACTAATATCTCAAAATATGGTAAAACTTATCAGACTTATGACTGACTTATGGTAAAAGTATCAGAAGAAATGGGTGCAACCATCACTTTCTAAGATGAGACAAACCGAATTGAAGTCAAGGGAGTTTTGCCTGAATAAGAGACAGCAGGATTAAGCCTAAAACTTGGCCATATCATAAGATTGGAATATTTATCTTCCTACCTCAAAAATTCAGAACTTATAGGACTTGATTTTTGCTCACTCACACCACAGCAATTTAGACACAACTCCACTGAAGTCAATGTAAGTGACAGAAGAATCTGATTCTATAAACCTCAGTTGAAGTGGGAAAAAAACTTAGAATACAGAGCAAGTCTCATTGTTTTGCAGACAAATTACCCTACCCTAAGGGCACCTTAATGTTCCAGAGCCTCACTCATGATATCCTATTCTGTAAGTCAGAGAACCAAAATTTGGGACTTCATCCTATGAAGATGGAGGCAAATAAATTACCAACGGGAAGGAAAAAGAGCGCTAGTGCTAACAATGCCTGTAACCAGCTGCTCTCGATCTGAAAGTTCTCGGTCTCTTTCAGAGCCTCGTTGCCCCCTTCAGATTCTCTTTTTTTCCGCAATAATCATCTCTGACATGCAGTTGGAATCCTTATTCATGAGAATCTTTTCTTTAGTGTACCTGGGTGGCGTACTATCAAATTCTCTCAGCCACAGACCAAGAGATACAGTGAGCTTTGACCCTCTTCTTCACCTCCGCTGTGTGAGACACATTACGGTTTCGGGAAATGAAAGGCAGCTTGCTTTTCCTAAAAAAATGACTGCTGTCCTAAGTACTGTAACTGTGATGGAAGAATGGGTGGGAAGAGAATGGTAGCCTGCTCTCAGGAGGTGTAATTAAGGGGGAGTTAGGTAAGGAACAAGACACCACTAAAACCAGAGCAACTTCTTATGTGGAAGATTTTTGCTCTAGAGACTAGCAGCTATATTCAACCCCTTATTCTGAGTCCTTGTGCATGCACAGATTCCAGGCTTATTAGGCATTAAGTAATGCCAAAACAATTAATGCTTTCACTGTATAAATGTATGTGAATGAAATTCGGGTGGGAAGTAGATAGACTTACAATAGTACAGAGAGGTATAACAAGGAGGAAGAGGATAAATCTGAATATCAGGAAAAAATGAGGATTGTTATAGTCATCTGCGGGGAAGCCATTTGGGGAATGCCAAACAAGACTAGAAAAAGTTCTAGAAAATATAAGGAATGAACATGAGCAAATAGGTCTCTTCTTTCTCTAACTTCTATGGTTCTCTGATCTCTATTCACAATGTCTAATTTTAGACATGAATCACAGCCTTGGCTGGTCCCTTAAAATAACACTATGTCCCCATTATCAGTCAATCTAGTGTATCCTTACAGAGAGCCAGATTGAGTCATATCTAATTACTATGGGCCAGAGATTTGAATGGGACTATTTGCACAGTAAGGTACAACTCAAGGGTGGCTGGGGCGGGGGGGGGGGGGGGGGGAGAGGATGGGAGTGATTCACCATCTGGTCCCAAGTAGACAGGATGAAATCTGTGATGGGTCACTGCCCACAGTAATATATTTTACATAACCATGGTAATAAGTACTTCAAAATCCCTTACTCTGGATATTCTCAAAACACTTTAAAAACACAGATCACTCCCCCTAACACCTCTAAGTGATGTCTGCTCGTTTTTTTACAAAGGTGAGAAGCTGAGGAATATATGGGTTAAGTGGCTTTCCCAAGGTCATATAGTGAATTGGTGGCACACCTAATTATAAAAACCTGATTCCCAATCCTGAGCTTTTGGTAAGTTACATGACTTTAAAGTGTTCACTATCATTTTAGTATCTAGCCTGAGGAAAATCTCCTGTCTTTTCACATAGTCATAGACTTTAAGGCCAGAAGAGATCATAATCTCACCTGACATGCCACATATTGCAGGATACAAAACCTCACCCACTCCTGTAAGTAAAATCTATAACCTCTGGCTGAAGTACTGAAATCCTCAAATCTTGATTTTAAAAATTCCAGTTATTCTACCATTTAGTCTAGTTCAAACCAGCAAGTTACTCATGGCCCCATGCTTCAGAGGAAGGCAAACTCCCCACAAGGTCTTTGCTAATCTGACCTGGGGGGGAAATTCTTTTCTGACCACAGATATGGTGATCACTTAAGCCCTGATCATGTGGTGAGGCCCACCAACCAGAGGCACAATTTCTTAAATACATTCCTTGTTACAAGTGGTTAGGTGGACCAGATAGGAGGAGGCTGGAAAGTACTATCTCTTGCTCTCCTTTCATTGGTTGGCTCTATAGCTTTGTTTCATATCAATGTTTTATAGTGTTTACTGAAAGCACAATAAATACTCAGAGCTGCATAGTTTAGCACACATTATGCATATCCCACTGTCATCACATTTGCAATATTCATTTATGCATAAATGTGTGCGTATTATGCAAAATATAGAAATCCCACTTAGCAGCTCATATTTTATGCAGTTATTTAAGCAATTAACAACTCCAACATTTTAAATGTGTGTTTGTGTATAGTCAACTGTGACAAGGGGAACAATATAGCCCATAAAAGGCAGGAAAGAAGCTGTTTTCTTAAGCTACTCTTCCTATTTTCATTTTAAATTAGCATAGTGGATCAGCAAGAATAATGTATAGGTCTTTACTTGATTAAAATTAGTTCAAGCTATATACACAACCATATAAGTTGGTAAATCAGTAAGAAATATACTAGCTGTGAAATGGGGGCCTATTGCTGGTTCACTACTAGGTCAGCAATTCTTATCAGGCCTTATATACTCACTATGCTGTCATAATCTGTATCTAAAATGTGTAAGGTAAAGCAAGGTATCTACACACTGGTCTTGAAAATCACTGATGTACACTGTACATCATACCTATGGAGTGTTTACAAAAGATTAAATACATGGTAGAATTATGTTATTTTAAAATGTATTTGGTGAGCAATGCTTAAGCCACGCCTGTTCCATTCAAAGTAATGTGGTTCCACCTGCTTGAATGGATCTCCGATGTAAATCGAGAGACATTGGAAATGCAGTTATGTGAAAGGTAAACAAAACTATCAGGATAGCAAGTTGGGAAAAGTGATCACTTAACAGTCTCAATGGGGGATGGAGACTGCACCCCCAGGAAACCTTCCTGCCTCTTGAAGCCTGGATTGAGGTCCATTGTTCCTTTCCTCTATAGAGCTAAACTGAAAGAGTGTGTGGAGCAGCTCAAGAGGTGGAGTGGAAGCCTGGAGAGCTTGTCTGTCAAGTATAAAAGCATGCCCTCCTCTTCTCCCTCCCCCGGCTTGATTCAGGTGAATTATGAACAGGTATTTTTCTACGAACTGTGAAATTTAATTTTGGTTGCCACTGGTTCTGAGTGTGTTCACTTGTGTGTGTTCACTTTTTTACAAAATACAGAAAACCTGAAGCCTCTCAACTAACAAATGTGATTATAGTCTAACATTCTCAGAACAAATTTTGTAAGGAAGTAAATGTGTGGTTAGATTGTGTATGCTCTTCTGTGACAAATTGTCGAGCCCCCCACTCCAGGAAGATGAGGTGGTGGCTCATGGCGGGCTGACTGACTACTTTTTCTTTTCTTTTCTTTCCTTTTCGTTTCTTTTATTTTGTGCAGTTAGTGATCCTGCAAAGTAATGACAACCGTCAATTCCCATGGAAATCAGTGATTCATTTTGCACTTCACCCTCATGTGGAATGTCAACTGACATCTAAGAAAGTTCCATGAATGGACTGTCAGAATTATATAGCCAATGGAGAGTTAGTCTGTGATTCTTTTGAGCACAATTTAATGCTCCCTAGATAAAACCATCCAGAGGAGTTTGCATATGCATTGTTCAGCATGAGAGAAAAATGGAGTGCATCATTTAAAAAAATATAGGAAATATGGCCATATGAGGTAGATTTCTCTCTAAATTGCATTGTATAGGAGGAAAACTGGCAAGGAAAGAAGATTACTCCAGTCCATAGTTTTCTGGTAGGGTCACAGCTCTGTAAGAGTTGTGCAGAAAGTGCAAAAATTGCTGTATAAGTACATTACAGAACATACACATTTACCCATGAACAGGGAAAGAAAACTGGGTATAGTAGAGTGAGGTGTTACAGTGATTGTAGTTGTGGAGTACAGACAAGGTTGTTTCATGTGGCTAGTTGTATCCAAACTAGTTGTATGCTAAAGTCAGAGGCAGTACATTTTTTATGGGTCATGATGAGATGTCTGTGCTTGCTTCTTGACAATGTTTTAAACTATATTTGGCATTATTTCAGATAATGTGCCAGAGCTGAACACGCAACTGATATCAAAGTAATGCCATTGACTGTAGTATAGGAACCCACATGGGGGACTAAAAGTAGTTCCCATTCTTTAAATCAAGGTATAATCATAACAGACAAAACTAATATTCACATTGGTTTAAAACCAATGTCACCCTCTGGGTATCAGTGGAGATTCTTCTTTAGATGAGGGTAAGTGTAATCAGAATCAGCCCCATTATGTTTCACTTTCAATATCCAACACTATTTTCTTCTGTTGGACCACTATTAAAAACAGTTGGAAACTCTGTATTGGGATCTGTCTTAGTATCATATGTCAAACTATTCTTAAGCATGCTCCAGCTTCTATTGCAATTAAAATCTATTTCACAATTTATTCATGGCCCCACTGCTTCCTGTGATGTGAAGTTTAAACTGTTGAGCTGAGCAATAAAAGATCTCTTTTTTGAAAGGCATGTGTATGTTATGAAGCAGCAACTGCAGAGGAGGACTGGAAAGATTACAAAAGCAAAAGTCTCAAAGGGAATATTAAAGCATAAAAAGCAAAGGTGAAGGTTGCAAAAAAGTTTATAGCAAATAAGGAATTTATAAGAAACAAAAGGACAGGGAAGGATTCAGCAAGGCCTCATAGTAGTAGTGTTAATTTATTGACAAAAGAAGTAGATGGTGCTAAGAAATTAAATGAATTACTATTTGAGTGCTCACAAAGGAGGAGCTACAAGCTATCAGGAACAGTATCCCTGATAATGTCACAGTGAAAAAACAGATTGACAGAGCCAGACGAGTACCCAGAAGTCACCTCCTACAAGACAGGCCCAACAAAGAAAATAACAGAACACCACTAGCTGTCACCTTCAGCCCCCAACTAAAACCTCTCCAGCGCATCATCAGAGATCTACAACCTATCCTGAAAGATGATCCTTTACTCTCACAGATCTTGGGAGACAGACCTGTCCTCGCTTACAGACAACCCCCCAACCTAAAGCAAATACTCACCAGCAACCACACATCACTGAACAAAACCACTAACCCAGGAACCTATCCTTGTAACAAACCCCGATGCCAACTCTGTCCACATATCTATTCAAGTGACATCATCATAGGACCTAATCACATCAGCCATACCATCAGGGGCTCGTTCACCTGCACATCTACCAATGTGATATATGCCATCATGTGCCAGCAATGCCCCTCTGCCATGTACATTGGCCAAACCGGACAGTCTCTACGCAAAAGAATTAATGGACACAAATCTGACATCAGGAATCAAAATACTCAAAAACCAGTGGGAGAACACTTTAACCTGTCTGGTCATTCAGTGACAGACCTGCGGGTGGCTATATTACAACAGAAAAACTTCAAAAACAGACTCCAAAGAGAGACTGCAGAGCTAGAATTGATATGCAAACTAGACACAATCAACTCCGGTTTGAATAAGGACTGGGAATGGCTGAGCCATTACAAACATTGACTCTATCTCCCCTTGTAAGTACTCTCACACTTCTTATCAAACTGTCTGTACTAGGCTAGCTTGATTATCACTTCAAAAGTTTTTTTTTCTCTTAATTAATTGGCCTCTCAGAGTTGGTAAGACAACTCCCACCTGTTTATGCTCTCTGTATGTGTGTATATATATCTCCTCAATATATGTTCCATTCTATATGCATCCGAAGAAGTGGGCTGTAGTCCACGAAAGCTTATGCTCTAATAAATTTGTTAGTCTCTAAGGTGCCACAAGTACTCCTGTTCTTCTTTTTGCGGATACAGACTAACACGGCTGTTACTCTGAAACCTGTCACAAAGGAGGAGAGAGGTGAGGTGCCTTAACTAGTAATAAACTTCCCAAGAGCAAAGAGTGTAGTAGTGAATAAAATAAGAATGGTGCCAGAACACATGCTCTAGAAATTAGTGTATCTCAACTCTGAAGACTGACTAGACTACAGACAGAAACACAGCTAGGGAAGAGTTCCTGCTACACCACAGCTCTGATCACCACTGCTATGGAGATATCACCAGCCTGCTGCTTCCTTGACTCCCCTGATGCTTGCAGAGGGAAGGGAAGGTTCCTGCCTTTCACTTGCTTCCTATGAGCAATCACTTCTGGGGTGATTTGAGCTTCCCTGCCCTACCACCACTTGGGGTGACTCAAATGCAGAGTCACACAACTTGGCAATGATGGGTAATGGGAATTGTGGGTTGAGTAACCAAGGACCCCCATAATTGATTATATGGTTCTGAGGCCTGGTAGTTTGTAGTCTGGCATCTTTGCAAAGTGGATGTAATATGCTACCTGCCATTTGGAGTAGTCTTCAGACACCTGTGCACAGCTGCAAGGCATTGGACAATCAAGCTTGGTGGCTCTGGGAACTGTTTGGTGGTAATGTGACGTGGAGACAACTTCATTGTCTAGACAGACTTTATTTCTCCACACTTACATTAGTGCATTTAGAGATGATCTAAAGTCAAAATTTACCCACATTCTTCTGAATTTTGATGGTTCAAGTAGGAAATTTCAACTCAAAACAAAAACCAACACTTTATCTCCTTTGTAATTTGAACTACAATTCATAATATCTGTAGAACTTTTGGATTTCTTACAAACTATTCTTCTCCTCTTCCTCCCTCCCTCCCTCCCCTTATTCTGCTGGTGCTACTGTCATGTTATCTGGAGTGGCTCACAACTGAGAGTCACTCTCAGGGCAGACATTCCAAACTGGTTCTATAATTTAGATTTCACCAACCCAATAACAAATGTGAACACCTAAAGCACTTAATAGTCTTGCCATGGAGTCACACTATCCTCCTTAGACCTTCCAGTCTATCTTGCCACCCAGATAAACTGGACTATGTAAAAGCTGCTTTACACCAAAAATCACCAGTCCCAAAGGACGGGTCACTTTACCCCAGGTAATTTTGTACTCTGATATCAAACCAAAAACGCTTGTAGACAATCCTGTAATTAACTAAAGATTTATTAACTAAGAAAATAAATGAGTTTTTTACAAGATTAAAAAAGGAAACCTAAACACAAATGAGTTAATCTTAGATTAAAAAAGGTAATACAAGTTTCTGTAATAAGCAGCTCTATATATCCTTTAGGGCTGACCATGCCAAGCAGCATGGGAGTCTCTTCCTTTTTTTTTTTTTTTTTTTTTTTAAGAAATCTTTGCCCCTCAGAGTCCGGACAGCATAAAGATCCCAGTTTCTCCTAGTCAGGGATTTTTATCCACTTCACCCCAGCTGATGGGATGAGTTCATGTGCATGCTTCTCTTTCCTGAAGGGAGTGAAGAATGCAATCAACAAGCTCTCTGTCGATTGATTCTACACAATGCCTTGTGTGCCTTCAATGGGCCATCTTGTGTACATGACAAGCACTTTAGTTAAAGGTAATGTTGCTTTCCCTGTTTGGTGAGTTACACAGTTACAGGTTTATAATGCAAACACTCAATATAACTTTATACCATGGGTTTACAACATGCCATATTGTAAGTAGGATTAGTACATGGAACATCCTACAAGCATTCCTTAAATTCTAAACACATTCTTAGAACACTAATATCTAATTCAAACATAATAATGCACAGGTAAGCCAGACTAGTTTCCAGCTATGCATTTGTTAGTGTTTAGTGAGGGCCTGGATCTTGGCATGAACTGGTAAGTGGCCTGCCAACATCACATCACAATACCTACACCGTGGTAATAAGCGAACTGTACAAATAACTTGTGAATTTATTTTCCAGGGGCTCTAAAATTTTGCCTGTTGGGCTTTGAGGTGTGTAATACATGTGCAGAGATAGTTGAACCTGCAAAGAAAATGTATTTTTTATTTATACTAGCCAAGAAATGTATCTTTCACTGAATTGATTCTGGTACTGGAAACCTAGTTATGCTCATAAAAGCCCTCCTGCCACACATTAGACAGTGAAAGATGATGACATTTTACAAGCTAAATGGACCACATTCTGAAGTTTTTGAAAATGGAGACAATTGGATTTATGCTCATTGCATCTGTCAGTTGGGTCAAATTGTGTGCCTAGACAAGCCTGTGTAACATACATTTTGCTATGAGTTTGATTTAATAGGCAGTAGTTTAAAACAAACTAAAGGAACTATTTTTTCACATAAAACAGTCAACCTGTAGAACTCTTTGCCAGAGGATGTTGTGAAGACTATAACAGGGTTCAAAAAAACCAAGATGAAATTCATGGAGGATAGGTCCATCAATGGCTATTAGCCAGAATGGGCAGGGATGGTGTCCCTAGCCTCTGTTTGCCTGAAGCTGGGGATGCACAACAGAGGATGGAACACTTGATGATTACCTATTCTGTTCATTGCCTCTAAAGCACCTGGCATTGGTCACTGCTGGAAGACAGGATACTGGGCTAGATGGACCATTGGTCGACCCAGTTTGGTGTTCTTATGTTCATTGTCATGTGCATCAGCATTACAAATGACTTAAATTCTAGATATGCATCGTCTTCTCATTTGGGCCAGGAGGCATTAATGCTCAAATGAGAATGGAAAATGTTAATATTTTTTATGAAAACCCTGGACAATGATTAGTTTACTCTTACAAAACAACATAATAAAATGAGCATTTATGTGTACCACTGCTTTCTGCTGAATACAATTGTAGACCGGTGGTCTACATATCATATGCCCAAAATGTACTGATATAGGTAAGGGTGAGGCATCTTTAGTTCAAAAGGTAAGAGCTTGTGCCTTTGGAACAAGGGGATTTGAATTCTATGCCTGCTGCTGCAGTGAAGTTCTTTAAGGCCACGTTATCAGGTGTTTACCATTATGGTAGGTATGTTTGTCAGTGATCCCTCAAGATCCAGGATGATCTTTCACATTTTTTTTTGTATGGGTCCTCTGACTGAAGAGTCGGATTCTTGAGCCACAAGCTTGTTGGCAGATGTTGCAGGCGGCAGATGTTGCAAGCTACATCAAACAGAGAAACCATTTACTAATGGGACACTAGATGGGGAAAGGCTTGGAGTTACTACAGAGAATTCTTTCCCAGGTATCTGCCTGGTGGATCTTGACCACATGCTCAGGGTCTAAGTGATTGCAATATTTGGGATTGGGAAGGAATTTTACCGGGGTCACATTGACTGAGACCCTGGAGATTTTTTGCCTTCCTCTGCAGCATGGGACATGGGTCACTTGCAGGTTTAAACTAGGGTAAATAGTGAATTCTCTAACTTGAAGTCTTTAAACCATGCTTTGAGGAATTCAGTAACTCAGCCAGAGGTTAGGGGTCTATTTCAGGAATGGATGAGGTTCTGTGGCATGCAATGTTCAGGTCAGACTAAATGATCATGATGGTCCCTTCTGACCCTAAAGTCTGAGTCTGAGTCATCTCCCTTGGTGCTATTAGTCATCCATTTAGAACTTAAATAATTGTTTTTATTCCAGCTGTGATGCAAGAGCTGAACTAGTGGTTATTTCCTGTCCCCTCCACCATCCCCCTCATCTCATGAGCCTCTTTCTTGGAACATCCATATACATTTTATAAGGTAGACAGGGCAGGGGAGCAGAAGAGAGGTGTGTACAGGTTTCCTAGAAAAATACAGACTGTTGTGCACTGTTTGTGGGACGCTTCAGATTGTCTGAATGCTTACATTTATGCCATGCCCTCGGTGCAAAATTTTTTGGACTTCAACACTTTGTTTTTATCCATTGTTTTTGTCAAAGGCAATTGTGAGGGAGACTGAGTGTTTTTGGCTTTCTCTGTCAGACAAAAGGGGTATAAATAGGTATTTTTCTACAAATTGTGAAAATTTTAATTTGATTGCCATTTGTTCTGATGGTGAAATTACCATGGCACAAGTTTGAAAAACCAGCAGCAGCAGCAAAACAGTAAACTCTGAGGTTTGAATTATCCCAGCACAGTTGTGTAAACTCTTCCTCTCCGTGTGCACCCCTCCCCCCATTTATTTATAATACATCTGCCCTGTGGGAAAGAGCATTCACAAGAGCTTGTCTTTGTCATCTTATTTCGCAGCAATGGAGTCTTAAGAAACTGTGGCTTCAATTTTCTTTTTTACAACATTGAGTGGGCAGTTACAGCTGCTTCTACATACTAATGTCTGTCAAACACTTCATTCATTTTGCAGTCTGGAAAATGTTTCCGAGCTCTGCCGTCTGCTAGTGTTGCCAGAAGCACAGAGGGCTTCTGTTTGTTCCAAGAAACTGTCATGCAGTATATCACTTTACATCAGAAGCAGCTTCCCATGTGATCCTTTCCTTTGATAGAAAGCTTCCAACTGGCAACACCTGATTCATAGTAACGGAGATTCCACCCTGAGTGATGGTGGAGATACTTATTGACAGTTTGACTAGGAAGATAAAGTATTAACTTGCAATTGTCTGTGCAAAAATATTTGATGTGCTACAGGAAGGATATTATTATTTTGAGAGGGTACAACAAAGATGCTAAAGGAACTGAAGAGTATGTATTATGATACAAAGTTAAAGAAGCCACTTTTATTCTCAATGGAAAAAGGAAGATGAAGGGGACATAACAGTTACTGAAGAAAAATACTCCATTTTCTAGTTATTTTTATTTTAATTGGCTCAAAATTTAGGAACACAACCTTAAAGGAAACTAGAGGCCTGATTCTTGAATAGTCATAGAAACTCCAATTTAAACTCAATTATAGATGTATGTAGGTAAGGAGTACAGGATTGATCCCTAGGAGTATAATCAGGGAATCCAACCATGACAAGATTGTGCTAAGAGTATAGTGGATATATGTTAGGGGTAATGCAAAGGGTGCGTTTCTCCAGTTTTATTACTGTATAACACAAGTGACTTCACAAGAATTACTCCTGACTTACTAAGTAAGAGAAGACTCACACTCAAAGTAATAAATTAATCTAACAGCTTCATTCCTTTTGGTAGAGAAGGGGGAGAGATGGAGTAAATATTGGAAAGGATAAAGATTAAACACACAAGAACAGCCTTATCTGGCTAGATGGATTATTTATCTTTCCTGCTCATAACATTTCTTACAACAGGGAAAACTATTAACAACAACTAATAATTGTAGTTAGTAATATTTGGATTGCATATAGCACATATTTATCCATAGATCTTAAACCACTTTTTGTAGATGGGGAAACTAAGATCAAGGGCCAGATTTGTAAAGGCATTTAGGCACCTAAAGCTGCAGAAGGGCACCTAGTAAGACTTTCAGAAGCACTTAAGGGCAGGACTTCTTCCCATCCAGATGTAGAGAGCAAACAAGTACAAATTACCATTTTGTTTCTTAAACAATGTTATCCGTTCTCACATAAGGATGACAAGGAAAAGCAGTGGCAGTGACACTCAGGCAGTCTTTGGCATCACAGATCCATATGAGCCAAACAGCTACAGGAAAGAGAAGACCATAAGCCAATGTGGAGGCAAAAGTAAATACACAAGTTCTGTGAATCTATTTTTCCTGAGAGGAAGGTAACCTTGCTCCACTGATGTAAGAATTATTTACTGACTGTACAGTCCCCTCGTTTGTTTTTTTTCCATGTAAATTAACATGTAGTTCTCATCTATTAAGAGGCCAAATAATGTTCTTAGGCCAAATAATGTTCTGGGCCTGGGAAACAAGCACAGACTGGTGGGACCACATCATGTTGCAGGTGTGGGACGATTCCCAGTGGCTGCAAAACTTTCGCATGTGTAAGGGCACTTTCATGGAACTTTGTGACTTGCTTTCCCCTGCCCTGAAGCACCAGAATACCAAGATGAGAGCAGCCCTCACAGTTGAAAAGCAACTGGCAATAGCCCTGAGGAAGCTTGCAACGCCAGACAGCTACCGGTCAGTCAGGAATCAATTTGGAGTGGGCAAATCTACTGTGGGGGCTGCTATGATCCAAGTTGCCAGGGCAATGAAAGACCTGGTGATATCAAGGGTAGTGACTCTGGGAAATGTGCAGGTCATAGTGGATGGCTTTGCTGCAATGGGATTCCCAAACTGTGGTGGGGCAATAGACGGAACCCATATCCCAATCTTGTCACCGGAGCACCAAGCCACAGAGTATATAAACCAAAAGGGGTACTTTTCAATGCTGCTGCAAGCTCTGGTGGATCACAAGGGACGTTTCACTAACATTAGCGTGGTATGGCCGGAAAAGGTACATGATGCTAGTGTCTTCAGGAACTCTGGTCTGTTTCAAAAGCTGGAGGAAGGGACTTTCTCCCGGACCAGAAAGTAACCATTGGGGATGTTGAAATGCCTATCGTTATCCTTGGGGACTCAGCCTAGCCCTTAATGCCATGGCTCATGAAGCCGAACACAGGCAGCCTGAACAGTAGTCAGGACCTGTTCAACTATAGGCTGAGCAAGTGCCGAATGGTGGTGGAATGTGTATTTGGACGTTTAAAAGCACGCTGGCACAGTTTACTGACTCGGATAGACCTCAGCGAAGCCAATATTCCAATTGTTGCTGCTTGCTGTGCGCTCCACAATATCTGTGAGAGTAAGGGGGAGACATTTATGGCGGGGTGGGAGGTTGAGGCACATCGCCTGGCCGCTGATTACTCGCAGCCAGACACCAGGGCGGTTAGAAGAGTACAGCAGGGCGCAGTGCACATCAGAGAAGCTTTGAAAACGAGTTTTGTGACTGGCCAGGCTACAGTGTGAAACTTCTGTTTGTTTCTCCTTGATGAACCCTCCACCCCCCGGTTCACTCTACTTCCCTATAAACTAACGACCCTCCCCTCCCCCTTTCGAGCACTGATTGCAGAGGCAATAGTCATTGTTACTTCACATTCATGCATTCTTTATTAATTCATCACACAACTAGGGGGATAACTGCCAAGGTAGCCCGGGAGGGGTGGGGGAGGAGGGAAGGAAAAGGACACACTGCAGTTTAAAACTTTAACACTTATTGAAGGCCAGCCTTCTGATGCTCGGGCAATCATCTGGGGGTGGAGTGACTGGGTGGCCGGAGGCCCCCCCACTGCATTCTTGGGCATCTGGATGAGGAGGCTATGGAACTTGGGGAGGAGGGCTGTTGGTTACACAGGGGCTGTAGTGGCAGTCTCTGCTCCTGCTGCCTTTCCTGCAGCTCAACCATACGCTGGAGCATATCAGTTTGATGCTCCAGCAGCTGGAGCATATCAGTTAGGCCGCCACTTGCTCTCTTCAGCCCGCGATTCAGCCCGCCACCTCTCCTCTCGTTCATATTGCGCTTTTTTGCACTCTGACATTGACTGCCTCCACACATTCTGCTGTGCTCTGTCAGCATGGGAG
This sequence comes from Trachemys scripta elegans, assembly GCF_013100865.1. NCBI lineage: Eukaryota > Metazoa > Chordata > Testudines > Emydidae > Trachemys > Trachemys scripta. The sequence goes on from NC_048301.1 coordinate 86,228,061, forward strand.
GACATCTGGAGCTCCGAGAACATATCATTCCGAGTCTGCTGTTTTCTCCTTCTAATCTTCACTAGCCTCTATGAAGGAGAAACATTTGCAGCTGGTGGAGGAGAAGGGAGAGGTGGTTAAAAAAAGACATTTTAGAGAACAATGGGTACACACTTTCACGTTAAATTTTGCTGTTCACATTACACAGCACATGTGCTTTCGTTACAAGGTCGCATTTTTCCTTATATTGAGGGCATGCCAGTTTGGTATGAGAGATCACTCACGCAGTGCCAGGCAACAGAATTCGGCTTGCAGGCAGCCATGATAAGCCACAGTCTTTTGGCTTTTTTAACCTTCATAATGTAGGAATGGTTTCAAACAGTAGCACCCCCCATTTCCCATACCAAGCACCCGTTGGGTTGGCCATTTAAAATGGGTTTGCAATGTAAAAGGAGGGGCTGCGGTTTCCAGGTTAACATGCAGCACAAACCCAACTACCACACACACACACACAATTCTCTGGGATGATCACTTCGCCCCTCCCCACCACCGCGTGGCTAACAGCAGGGAACATTTCCGTTCAGCCGAGCAGGAACGGGCACCTCTGAAAGTCCCCTTAATAAAATCATCCCATTTCAACCAGGTGACCATGAATATCACTCTCCTGAGGATAACAAAGAGAGATAAGGAATGGATGTTGTCTGCATGCCAGCAAACACCGGGACCATATACTGCCATGCTTTGTTATGCAATGATTCCAGACTACGTGCTACTGGCCTGGCGTGGTAAAGTGTCCTACCATGGCGGATGGGATAAGGCAGCCTTCCCCAGAAACCTTTTGCAAAGGCTTTGGGAGTACATGAAGGAGAGCTTTCTGGAGATGTCCCTGGAGGATTTCCGCTCCATCCCCATACACGTTAACAGACTTTTCCAGTAGCTGTACTGGCCACGATTGCCAGGGCAAATTAATCATTAAACACACTTGCTTTTAAACCATGTGTAATATTTACAAAGGTACACTCACCAGAGGTCCTCTCTGAGAGCACGCCTTGGGTGAGGTTGGGGGTTACTGGTTCCAGGTCCATAGTGATAAACATATCCTGGCTGTTGGGGAAACTGGTTTCTCTGCTTCCTTGCTGTGAGCTATCTTCTTTGTCTTCATCATCTTCCTCGTACCCCGAACCTGCTTCCCTGTTGCATGATCCTCCATTGATGAAGTCAAAGCACACGGTTGGGGTAGTGGTGGCTGCACCCCCAGCTTCGCATGCAGCTCCACGTAGAAGTGGTATGTTTGCAGCTCTGCCCTGGATCTTCCGTTTGCCCCTCTGGCTTTGTGATAGGCTTGCCTTAGCTCCTTAATTTTCATGCAGCACTACTGTGCATCCCTCTTATGACCTCGGTCCTTCATGGCCTTTGAGACGTTTTCTAATATTTTGCCATTTCGCTTACTGCTACGGAGTTCAGCTAGCACTGATTTGTCTCCCCATTTGGCGAGCAGATCCCGTACCTCCCGTTCGGTCCATGCTGGAGCTCTTTTGCGATCCTGGGACTCCATCATGGTTACCTGTGCTGATGAGCTCTGCGTGGTCACCTGTGCTCTCCACGCTGGGCAAACAGGAAATGAAATTCAAAAGTTCGCGGGGCTTTTCCTGTCTACTTGGTCGGTGCATCTGAGTTGAGAGTGCTGTCCAGAGCGGTCACAATGAAGCACTGTGGGATAGCTCCCGGAGGCCAATAACGTTGAATTCCGTCCACACTACCCCAAATCCGACCCGCAAAGGCCGACTTTAGCGCTAATCCCCTCGTCAGCGGTGGAGTAAAGAAACCGGTTTAAAGGGCCCTTTGAGTCGAAAAAAAGGGCTTCGTTGTGTGGACATGTCCAGGCTTAATTCGATTTAACGCTGCTAAATTTGACCTAAACTCTTAGTATAGACCAGGCCTAAGGATCAGCTATTGATTTATCATGCACAGAAGCTGTATATCAAATTCAGCACATATGCACACCGCCACTGTATATACAGCAATAACTGAAGGCTGAAAACATTGTGTTAACAAGGCAATTGAAACCTGCAAGTTAAATGAAACAATATCCCCTTATGGTAAGTAATTTTGTTGAAACTTCTCTACACAACTTCATTAGTTGATTCAGACCTACAATTATTAATATATTATGGCTGTGTGACTTGTACTGCAAATTCCACTTTCTTAAAACTAGTGTTTGTATCAATTGCTAGAAACCTCTAAGACAGAGTCAATTTCCCTTACATAAACAATATTTCCATTAGCAACAAAATTTGTTCCCGGAGATTTGTTACCCCAGCTGTATTTTATGAAGGATCTTTTAACTTTAGAAATACTTGAAATCTGCAAAATCAGTTTGTGAAATTGCTTCCCTGCAAACTGAAATGGATGAAGGAGAAACAAATGATACTGGAGATAGTTTCTATATTTTTTTTTTATTCCATGTATTCTGAATGAAATATTAATTGCTTTTGTGTTTTGAGTTTGGCATAATTTAGAATCAAATGGTTAATAAGTCACAACAATCTTTTGGAAGATTGCTTCCAAATAAACAATCTATAAAGTGAGAAGTAAATACATGGGATTTCTAAAATATTTTCTAGAAGAGATGTAAAACAGAGGTTCTGAACTCTTATGTTCCACAAAGATTCCTCCACCAGTTTTTATAAAGATAGGGGTGTGGTTCCCAGGACAGTAGCCCAATGTTAGCTCAGGGAAATTATTTGCCTACTTAAATTCCCTCTGCTCTTCTAATTGGAAGGAATATTCTCCTTCATTTGCTGCCTTAAACAGCATACAGCAACACTACACTACAGTTTAACAGCCAGTGCATTATTTTAGAGGTGGCTGCATTTCATTAGTGGATAAAATGATCCCTATAAATTTTTAATCAACAACATGTCTTGTGAGGCTTAATTATTTAGGGTCTGATCCATCAAGATACTAAGCACCAGTAGTACTTGGTGATTCGGGTGCTCAGCATATCTGTGGATCAAGTCCTTAAACTTTGGAGAGTATCAAGATCTGTGAATGAAAAGCACTATTGAAATGCAAATTATTATGCAAATTGTTATTTTTAAAATGAGTTGATCCCACATTTGAATTCCTGGGTAATAGTATTTTTCTATAGACTCAATATATGACTTCAAAGCAGCCCATTTATCTCAAAATTTACATTTTAATGACACTAGGCAGAAGGGCAGGGCTGCAATAAGTGTTAATTTTAGAAGGAATGAAAGCTTGGGACAGTGTGCTCCAGTGACAGAGCTCTGTCATGTTCTAGGCTATTTGCTTTGTTCAATCATGCCCCCCCCCCCCCTTCCAAAAAGAGAGCCTGAAATGCTGATTGATTGGTTGGCAATGCACTCCTGTGTAAAGCACGGGTTTGAAGCGCCAATTCCTTGCCAGCCTCTTTTGGATTTTGTTGAAGAGGAGCAGATTTTGATTGATTGAAAAAATATTTTTCGATGCTCTTAGTAGATGAGTCTTTTCTTTAGCAATGGGGTACCTTAATTATTTGTATCCCAGTTTGGGAGTAAATAGCTTATGAATTACAGAAGTGAACTTTCTAGAAACTGTCAGAACTGTCAAGATGCTTTGGACAATTCTTTTTGGCAAACAGGCCAGTAATGGAAAGAGAATTCATTGCTTCCAATGATGGAAGCGAATTACATTTTCTATTATAACAATTTAGTCATAAGCAAGCTACAGAACTCAAAATATATTGAGCCAGATCTTCTAGTGTGCCACTGTTTGTGCCACTTCAGAGGATGCTAAAGATGGCAGCCTTAGGGCAGTATTGGGAGCTGCTATGGTGACTGTGTTCCACCCAATACCACCAGTTGTTGGCACAGAGGACATGACCAGGGAAAAGACAATTACCAAGGGTGTTGCCAAGCTCTGGCAATTCTGCCAGCTGCTAGAGAATGAGGCCTATTGATTTTACTAGTTAGTCTGGCCTTGGTCGATTCATTACTTTCCGTTTAAAATAGTAAACTATCCTGAAATATATAACTTAGCAGACTTTGTCAGTTTTCAGCACTTCATTGTTAAACCCTAGAAATGTGCAGCTGCATTCTCTGTCTGCCCTTCTTGTTATAAGCTAGTTGAAAGTAGTTCACTACGTGCTTATTCTGTGCTAGTTTATGGGCAATAAGAACTGTAGAAGTATTCTGCATTGTAATACATCCCACGTAATTAAATAATAACTTTATCCAAGGGTTCTATGCTGCCTTTGAGCATCTGATTTACATTTTTTTTTTCTCACCAGGCTGGTCCCAAGTGGATTAGAACTAGGAATACCCGTGCACTTACAGCAGGCATTGTTGGATTAATGAACAATTATTCTGAGTTATTCATTAGATTTCTTGCCTGTGAGACTGTCTTAATTAGCTAAATGCAAAAGATTTCCTATCAGTACGCAGAGATTTCTAAAACATCACAACAAAAATAAGATTAAAAGAACGTTAATCATGTTTGAATATCTAGGGAAGGAACAACAGACTGTTTGAGGTGCTTTTCTGCTTGAACTTTTCGTTCCATATAGTTTCACAGTTTATGTACGGTTTATGCAGAAAAACGGTGAGATGTGGTATAGCCTCTGATGAATTAGGGGTATGAGAAATGAGATGGGCCGTCAGTGCCAATCCAAAAGAACAGTGCTCAAAGCAGGACTGATCCAATTGAAAACACGTGTTTTCGTAACATCTGTGCATAATTGAAAGTGGTGGGGGGAAAAGAAGGCAGAAATCAATCATATCTAGCACTACCAAACATCACAATCTTCTCAGTGGAATAGAAAGAACCAATGTCCAATTTCTTACTTTGGTATTAAGCTTATCTATCTTTGCTTGTCTAGATTAATCACTGATCTAATCTCTGGGTACTTTTGAGTAGACAAGGTAAAATCACTTCTCTTCCTGTTCTGCATGAATATCTGTGCCCTTCCCATATTAAGGACTGGGGTGTGCATTCTGTTCTCATTTACACTCTTGAAAATCTCTAACTCTAGAGATCTGTGGCTTACTAGAATATTTAAGAGCACAATTTGGCCCATAATACTGGTACTGACTTAAATCTGATTTAATTCCTGTGGGGAGTAACTGGGAGTAAGGTGTGGGCATTGTGACAGGGTTGGGACTCACCACCTGGTGCCTCCTACTGGAGGTCTCAGGAATTAGCTCTGTCCAGTGGAGCGCCCCCTCCTGGTGGTGTCCCGTCCATCGTCTCGCCCTCGGTTGGCATGTCCAGACCCGCGTTGCTCCCAAGCTTGCAGTGTCCTCTTCGAGCCACTGTCCTCCGGCAGTGCCTCTTAGTCCATCGTAGCCCCCTTCCTGAGGGGATCAATCAGCTGCCTCTCTCTGCATCCTGGCCAATGTGGCCAACTGCACCCTCAAAGTCACTCCCCTCTTGGCAGGGGGTTGGAGCAGCTCTAGATGGCCGCAAGGCAAGGGGGAAAGGGCGGGGGGACCCAGACCTACCCACTACTCTGGGTCCCAACCCAGGGACCCTCTAGTGGCAGGCGTCCTGCCCTTCTTCTCTCCCTCCATCTGTCCACGTCCCTGGGCTGCTTCCCCTTCGGCCCCTAGCACCAGCTAGGCCCTTGCCTTCAGGGCCTGCAGCCTGACAGACTCCAGGCTGGAGTTACTTTCTGCTCCCCGTGCCGTGCCCTGCCCTGCGCTGTCCCAGGTGCTAGTCTCCCAGCCTGGAGACAGACCTTCCCCTGTCAAAGGTCTGGGACAGACTGACTGCTCCTGTCCTTAGCAGCCTTCTTATAGGGCTGAGCCTGGCCCTGATTGGCTCCCTCCAATCTGGGCACTGATTGGCTCCCTATAAGGCCTTCCCTGATTGGCTCCCTGTCTGTGCAGGCCTACTGGCCTGCTGCAGCCCCAAATTCAGGGAGTGGAGCACCCGCCCCACTACAGCATGAATAGCTGAACTATAGATAGGCATTCACAAATGCTTGAACATTTTTATAGAATTTTACAAAATTTCCCAATATACTTGGGATGAAATTCTATGCCAACTTGCACCCTGTGCAAAACCACTGGTACTGCAGAGGGTGTAAGCCTATTCAGAATTTGGTGATTCATTAGGCCTGATTATTCCTCTCGTATATGGCTTTAAATTGGGAGTGATTCCACTGAGGACAGGCGTTGAACAGTCCTGTGAAGAGAATCAGGCCTGCGATTCTTAAGTACCAGTTCTGGCAGCTTCAGCTAATTTGACAATCTCTCTGATAACCCATTTTCATTGTGTGAATATATAAGTAGTAAATGGTGCCAGAACTAGGGTACCAGCTGTATGCTTACAAATTCAGATGCCTGAGTTCAGACAAATTTTAAAATCATGGCTGTTTATCAGGACTAAAATATGATACATTTAGTGTGGACTGAAAAGTTGTTGTTGGGTTGGAAAAATTTTATTAAATCTTATCAACTGACTAAATTAAGCCAAACAGATGTGGGGGAGGAGATCTCCATTATCAAACACTCTTTTTGGACAACAGTTCAGTTAAATATTACAGACCTTGTTGTCCACTCCCTTGCACTTGTTCATAGTGATGTAAAACAATATTATTCTTTCTCCAAATGTAAATGATTGTCTACTGAAACCTATATAGCGACTGGTTGGAAAACAAGGAAAAAATGTGATGTCAAAATTTAACAGATTCTCAGAATTCAAATACTAGCAGACTTCCATCAAGCTCTAGACCCCAGAAGGGGTAAGGCAATGAAGGAGGACCTATAAATTCAAATAATCACCACTAGCTTTTCATGCTTCTAGGAATACTGTGAAAATGACTTCTTTCTAGACGGAGCCTGAAAATGCACATTTCTGTATTGTTGTATTATTGGGCTTAAATTCAACCAGCGCTGTCCGGAGCACTGGTAAATACTTTCAAACCCACACGAGCCCCAGCGCATCCCTGGAGTAGGAGCCCTGAGCCCTATCACCTCCTGCGGGGAAGGAGCCCAGGTGCTCTGGGAAATATTCAGTGAGAATTTCAGCCCTGATTAAGTATAAAATTTCTCTATTGTTTTCCCCCCCACTTTATTCTCTGGACCTAATGAGTCAAATTCAACCCTGGAATTAAACTACTGATCAAATATTTCTAATGTTATGTAAGTCTTTAGAGCTCTACAAAAACCACACACACACAAATCAAAATTAATAGAATCACTTTCTGGCTGGATTATTGGGGCTTGTTAAGGATTTTATGTTGTAGTGTCTATGACAAGTGATTGAGGATTTCCTATTTATGCTGAGAAATCTGGGCCTTTTAAATTGCAACTCTGAAATGCCACAGTGATTCAGAGGGCATACATTTATTTTCCTTTGGACAGTGTTACTTATGGAAATTCTGTATCATTGGGGCCAGTGCAGTGCCAGATAGTCAAAAATCATTGCAGATGGCTGCCATAACTGGGGGTCAGTATGCTCCAAATGCTCATTCAATTTCTATTTTACTGGTTATAAAAATTTGTTGCATTGCATGTGCAGAGAGGAGACCTAAAATGGAGAGTGACTTCTTTCTGTCTTTATTTTGTGACATGGACTTTGATCTTCAACAGCCAAGTACAGAATGAAGAGGAAGTATTAGATGGATATCCATTTAGAAATGCGTGTGTTGATTCCTAGTGGATGTGTGTGCACCTATCCTGGTTTGGTTCTGTGTACACTGAACAAAAACCATGTTCCTATGGCATGATGATGGAAAAAATGCTTAGGAAGGTTGGGAAGGTGTGACCAAATGCATACCTGAATTCATAAAGTACACACTTATGTAATCTTGGTACAAAATATGTCTTTGAAAAATAACTCAATGGTCAATAATATCATAGTGAAATGCATGTAGGAATATTATATGTAAAGTTATGAATTCCCCAATATGATCAAATCCTGCATCTTGACAGTGGGTTAGGGTTAGACTAGATGACCCTTCCGGTCCTTTCTAACACTATGGTGTTATGATTCCAAGGATGCTGGAACAACTTGTGTGGGGGGTGCTGAGAGCCATTGAACCCATCTGTAAACCCTATCTATGATGGAAACCACTGCAAGCCAGGGTGTGCTTCAGCACCCCCCTGCACCGCTACTTCCAGCACCTATGTATGTCGTTAGCACATGTTATTAGCACCCAAGCAGCTCTGACTATGCAGAAGGCATTAAACATGTCTATCCTAAATAAGGAAATGTGGGTTTACCTCACTTTACATATAAGCAGTAAACATGGTCCTTGGGACAGCAAGACTGGGTAAATGGGTTTCTCAAAGACAAGGGACAAGCTGACACCTCTAGCCAGGGGTCAGAATTGATTGGCAGACACCGGTCACGTGGCCATTCTTTAGCAATGAAGGGGGGCAAAAACAGGTTGATCTGCATTCTAGCAAGCAACAACATAGAACTTCTTTCACTGTGAGCCTCCAAGTCTCTGTCATTACAGAAGGAAAAAACTTTTTTCAGGGGTAATCCCCAGCATAATGCATTTCAGAGGGTGAATGGACTATTAAAGTGAGTGGCAAAAACACTCCAGCTTCTTTCTTTTTCTCCCTCTCTCTTTCACTTAAGAAGACAAAGGAACAGCCCTTTGACCTTTGGGGGTGGTACTGACCTGAGAATTTGGGAACATGCGGCAAAGATTTTTACCTTGAACCAAATCTAGTTTGCTAAATTTAAGCTACTAGAAAGCATTTTATCTTCTTTCTCTGGTAACTTGTTCTTAAAACTTAACTCTTAAAATCTCTATTTGTAGTTAAATAAACTTGTTTTGTTTTTTTAATTAAAACTCAGCCTTTGTTGTATTTAAAATGAACTATTTGGTAATTCTAGGTAAAGTAACAAACTGTTGCATATTCAACCCTTACAGGGACAACAGACCTATAATATCTGAACTGTCCAAGAAGGCTGGACAGTGCAGGATCCATATTTGGGGAAAACTTGGAGTGAGGTATGTTGGGGTCAGCCTGCAAGTAGTAGTCAAGGCTTCTGGAACCCAGAATGTCACTGGTGTATTGTCAACAGGCTGCTGGGGTTAGAGCTGCTGGACTAGGGTTGTGGTCGAGCAGGTGTGACCTGCATGCTGTTTGAGAGAGGCCCAGATTGTGACCCACAGCAAAGCATTGTGAGGCACCTAACGTTGTGGACCAGGTGATAAGACAGCCTCTCATTGGTCTATATTGCACCCTGGAATGTGACAGAAGGATATTGATTCTCTTCTGCCCTGACAAAATTTTTGCTTCTCTGGCTATATGAGCAGCAGTAAAGAGTCTTACTGAATGGGAAATAAATACCTGCATGTCCTGTTAGCCACTTTTTTAACCTTCCTACAATTATCAAAACATCTCCCTGCTGCTATGGCTATGTCATTCACCAGTCTTCAGAGATTTTTATCTTGTCACTTTTTTAAAAAATACTTTTAGCAGTAATTTGCATTCAGGATCCAGATTCTCATTCCTCCATCTCAGATTTCTTATTCTTTAGTGCACTACCGCCATAATGAAGAACAGAATATTAAGTGACTTTATGGACCAGCAGTTCTGATTCCACTGCTCTACAGCCAAAATGCTTCTGAAATAAATGTAGTAAACTTCACTAATTCTGGGTCACTGAGAACGAAAATGATGCTTAAAATTGTTGTTTGGCTCTAGTTTTCAAGATATGCTATTGGGTCAGTATATACGACCCTTGACTTGGGAACGGCGGAGGATAAGTGAGTTATAAAGGGAAGGGATCTCAATTTAAACCAGAAATGACTAAAATACATCTTGGACTGGATCTATGAATAAATCTATGACTGGGTTTGGACAGTACTTGCTTTTTAGGCAAAACAATGAATGATGTAATCTGAAGCTGGTATTGCGTCATACATGATATGAATTGCATCATGTTATTCCTAGAAGTCATGGATGATGCAATCATAACGAAGCTTACATCACTCTGCTGAACAAATTGCCCTATATCAGCTCTAGAAATCATACAGTGTCGTGCTCTCTTATTTGTCAGTGTTTGATTTTGCAAAGGGACACATTTCTGTTTAGCCAAAGTGAGCAGAGATGCCTCGTACTTGTGTGAACAGTGCAGAGAACTTCTGCTAGGTTTGTGGTGAAGTGACTTTTGCATCACAAAAGCACAGTACAACCACTATGGTTAAGAAAGCCTATCACCTTTATTTTGGCTGCAAAACTGGAGATCAGGACAAGAGGTGGGCCCCACATATATGCTGCAACACTTGTGCAACAACTCTTCGCCAGTGGTTGAACAGGAAAAGGAAATCTATGCCTTTTGCAGTGCCAATGATTTGGAGAGAACCAACAGATCATACCAGCAATTGTTACTTCTGCATGGTGCCTCCAGTTGGGAAAGGTGTGTCAAAGAAGAAAAAGTGGACTGTGCATTATCCAAACATTCCCTCAGCTATACACCCAGTACCCCACGGAGAAGGACTGCCGGTTCCTGATGCACCAGAATCATTCTCACTTGAGTCAGATGAGGAAGAGGATGAAACTTCTGGTCCTGAACCATCAATGTCACAGGACCCACATTTTCTCCCATCCTCCTCCTCTGAACCACACCTCATAACACAAGGTGAACTGAATGACCTTGTCAGGGATTTGGAACTACCCAAGAGTAAGGCAGAGCTGTTGGGCTCCAGACTACAGCAGTGGAATCTCCTGGCAGGTGATGTTAGGGTTTCCATGTTCCGTGACCGTCAAAAGGATCTTGTCCCATTCTTCTTCATGGAAGGTGATCTTGTAGCCTGCAACAACATGGATGGTGTGATGGCAGCCCTCAACATCATTCACGATTCAGATGAGTGGAGACTGTTCATTGATTCATCGAAGACTAGTCTTAAAGCTGTTTTACTGCATAATGGCAACGTTTTGCCATCAATTCCAGTTGGTCATGCAGTCCATATGAAGGAAACCTATGACAACATGAAACAACTTTTGAGGTGCATAAACTATGACCAACATCAGTGGCAGCTTAGTGGCGATTTGAAGGTTGTTGCTCTCTTGCTTGGTCTGCAGCCTGGATACACAAAGTACTGCTGTTTTCTCTGCGAATGGGATAGTCGTGCAAGAGATTCCCACTACATCAAGAAAGATTGGCCACTCCGACAGTCATTGGAGCCTGGGAGGATAAGTGTTCAGCATCCATCACTTGTTGAATCAAGGAAGATTTTGTTACCATCCTTACACATCAAGCTGGGTCTGATGAAGAACTTTGTCAAGGCCATTGACAAAACACAAGCAGCTTTCAAGTATCTCCGTGGAAAATTTCCAAGGTTAAGTGAAGCTAAGATAAAAGAAGGTGTCTTTGTTGGTCCTCAGATTCGTGAACTTCTTCGAGATGATGCATCTGACCATGCACTGCATGGCAAGGAAAAGATGGCATGGAAAGCCTTCCAGTTAGTGGCAATAAATTTTCTCGGAAACAACAAGGCAAAGAACTACAGGTTGTTGGTGGAAAACCTCCTCAAGGCATACAAAAGCCTTGGTTGCAACATGTCACTAAAGATATATTTTTTGCACTCTCATCTAGATTTTCTTCCACCGAACTGCAGAGCAGTGAGCGACGAGCACGGCGAGCGATTTCACCAGGACATTGCAACAATGGAGAAACACTATCAGGACAAATGGAGCCCATCAATGCTTGCAGACTATTGCTGGACAGTGACAAGAGATGCTCCATTTAATGAATACAAGAGACAAGCCAAGAAGCGCCGAGTAGACACTGAATAGAACTAAACTATGTACATAATAGTTTTTTGCCTTTTGTTTCATAATCAATTTTTTTTATATAACCCTTTGCTGATTTTTAAAGTGTTACATAAACAGGACAGGTGAAATATTATCATGTAAAGCAACCATAAACACATGAAAAGACCTAGGTTTACAATTCATGATTAAAACTCTACTATCTACACAATAGACATAGACATAAAATGTAAAAACTTAAATATCTTAGAAACAGTACCCAATCAGTTGTTTTAATTGTCATATTTGAATTCAGCACATCAAAATACATAATAAATAGTACATTTTATCTCTGAAGCAGATGACTTCTCAAAAATTGTAGACCAGTGTTCTTGAGGCAAGAAATATATCTTCCTCCACTGGCTTGTGAGGAGTCAGATTCCCCATGAGCAATTCTGAGTTTATTCTGCTATCACTAGAGATTGAGGTTGCTGGGAGCCGCAGATATAAAAAGCAGAAGTAGCAACGGCGGAGTCCATGCAAGTCCTTGCTTTAGAGGGCAACATCCTGAGGAAGCGTTCTGGCTTTACTCTTGATAAATGTTACCTCGATGAAATTCAAAATTATGGCAGTTTGTACAAATTGTATGTAGTGCAAGTTACCTAAATAAACTACTCTCCACCACTGATCTGCACTTGTCCAGGATGAGCTGAAATTACTACTATCCCAAGGGTGAAGCTCGCAGGAGAGGCAGGGTTCTCTTGGTACCATATCTGTAATGGATCCCTTCAAAAATGCATCTAAGCTTGAACTTGGCCACTATACTATTTTACTGGTAATTGTGAATAGAGATAACCTTTAGCCCAATCAAGTGCTCTGATACCACTGTGAGAAATGTTACACATTTTTAAAGTTTCTCTGTGGTGATATTTGTACCTATGTTTCAAGATGCATATTTAACAACTTCAGCTTGCGTAAATACAGTACACTGCTCTTCTACAGAATCTTCTATCTGAGGACCTCAAGGGACTTTACAAAAATTAACCAAGCTATGCTCTCCTTGAGGTGAGTAATTGATCTTCTGAGAACGTGACCTGCGCAGAGTCTCACTGTGCTTCAGTGGAAGAGTTGGAAATAGAAGTAGAACTTCCAGGTTGTAAATGCCTGCTCTAACGTCTAGACTGCACTGCAAGCATATTATTAATATGCAACATATTGTTAAAGTTCAGAAAGTGTAAGATAGCATGTACTGTGTGGCATGGTACATATATAATATACATATGCGGCATTAATCAGGTCACATACAGACAGTACAAGGTTATTTGTATGGAATTGTGATGTGGATCACCCTCAATCTCTCCTATTGAAGTTGTTCTAATTAATTAAATGTTAATTGGGTTAGAGAGAGTTAGAATGAGTCTATAGCCTAGTGTTTAGGGCACTCCACTTGAGATGTGGCTAATACCTGTTCAAATCCCTTCACCACCACCTCAGGAGGAGGGCTGGCTTGACCCGGGGGTCTCCTACATTATGGGTGACTATTTAACCACTAGGTAAAGGTTATGAAGGAGATATCCTCTTACCCCTAGCTCTAGCTGTTTTGTCAGCTTATGTGAGGGGTCTGACCTGGAAGTTGTGCTCAGAGGCTGCCTACCAGACTGGGCCCAATACATGACTTTGTCCACCAAATGCCTATCTTCCCTGGTTTGTGAATCATGCTGGGACTTAGGCAGGAGATAGTTGTGTGCGTGCCAAAGGGAGGCAGCCATGCATATGTCCAGAGGCAGAAACAGATGCTTAAGGAACTTTTGCTGCAAAAGCATACTTGCCAAGTGAAATTAGGGGTCTAAAAATGTAATTTAGGCATCTAATTACCATTGTGACTCATACCTTTACTAAATAATAGAGACTTTGGTATATATGATCTGGTATGGTGAATCATTGGCTTCTTAATGCTTTACATAAGAGCAGTGTCTTATCTATGATAGCTGGTAGGCTGCATCAGTAAAAAGTTACAGGGGATTATTATAATTGGTTGAAAAATGTATGGGGGGGATCAAAAATGTCATCAAACATTTGGTTTGTCTTAATTAAAATTTTGAGAAAGTTTAATCAAAATATTGAATGTTGAAATATTTCAACCAGCTATAGTTATTACGAAGACAAACTCATTAAAAATTAGATAATTCTTTCCACATCTCCTGTGAACATGACACATGAAATGGCATCATGTAATCACGCATTAAATACTAATAATGGAGATGGCCTCTATCAAAACTTTGGTTCCATCTGAAGCAGAATCTATATCAGAATTTTTGCAAATGACCCTTATATTATTGGTGCTTCATTCAAGAACCACACATCTAATCACCCCAAATTTGTATCTGAATGTTGTTGCTTCAGTTCATCTGTAATTAATTATTAATAATCTGTAGTAAAAGAATACATTCTATATTCTGATTAGATCAAAATCCAATTCTAAAGAGGAGCTAATGAATTTATCATTTCTACCTGGGTGTTCCAACTAGCATTATACCAACTTCTGGAAGCTTGTTCCTAGTCATAGCCTCCCAACAAGTTTTACAATTGGGCATGTAGTAAGGATATGTCAAGTTATACCTGGGCTCAAAAAGTGCTTTAAACTATAATGATCTATTGATGCTGAGAAGTAAACTCCATTTTTTGTTTTTAAAATAGGCACCATCTCATCTAGAAATAATTGGATGCCACCTGCCAGTCACCAGATAGTAGCAAGTGTAGCATGTTTTTGTGTTTTTAACTGAAACTGACAACCTTGTAAATGGGCATATCTGCACCAAATGACTGGCAGGCAGCCGGCAGTGGGATGTTGGCTTTCATTTAAAGATCCATAAAGTACATATAAACCTAAATGATGTGTATTGGGGCAGATGGCCTTCTCTTTATGTAACACAACTGGCAGCTTTTAGGTTGAGAAAATATTTGCTTATTTTCTTTATTTAAATTACATAGCACTTTGCTTTTAGTCCAAAAGTTTTGTCACTTTACCACCATTAAACAATTATTCTTTACAATAGAAGGGGTGAGGGATGGGGAGAAAGGTAAATATAACTCATGGTGCAGCTGGAATATCAGATAGAAGAAATAACTTGCCTGAGGTTATTGAGCAAGTTGATGGCAATCTAAATCCTAGGCTTTCAATTCAAACATTAACATGATGCACAGGCATGGAGCTACTTTATAGTCTTTTTCTCCAAAAGTGGTATTATCCTTCACCCTTTTCTAAATTGTTATAAGTATGTAGCATTAGTTTTTGCTCATGAAGAGTCGTGGGAATCTATATACGGTTATATTAGCTTTTGTCATCTACACAGCAGAAGTCTTGTTCTTCTTAGCTATATATATGTTGTACATTCTATTTTTTTTAAAAAAAATCCTATTTTTCCAGTTTCAAAAGTTGGCTCCCTATTCAATTTTCTGGTATTATTTAAAATACCAGAAAATTGAGTAGGGAGCCAACATTCGGAACTGGAAAACTAGAGGGTTTTTTCTTTTAATTACAATGTACAATCTATTTGATGGCTGAATCACTTTAAGTAGAAGTAAGGCTAAATTAGAACTTGACTGTGAACAAACTAAAATTTACTAGCAGTCTTTTGTAACATAACAGTATAATAAATTATCTATAATAGCAGATTTTGAGAGACAGTTTTGTGCCAAGAAATAACCAGAATTTTCACCTCCAGTGTTTTACAGTATATTGAGGGTGGGGAATCAAAGCTGAAAAGCATTCATTTAGCTTTTTTTCTTTTGATTTGCTCCATAAATAATGTAGGTGTAGTTTCATCAAAATCAGAGACTGAAAACTTTGTCTGCTATAATTTTTTTTTTTGTATTGTCATTTACAATGCTAATATTTTGATGGGCAAAATCTGCTCTTGTATAACATCAATGTAAATCTGGAGTCACTTCACTGTCTTCAGTGGTGCAAAAATTAGCCATTAGTCTTTCCAGCCAGGCTCACACCCAACTTTACATGAAATAAGCAAACGCTAATAACCAAACTGAATTATAGAGCTGGCTGGAAATTTTTCAATTAAAAATGTAGTACTACTTTATTTGCAGTGTTGTGGTAACCATTGGAAATTTTTCATTGGAAATTGTCGATTTGTCAAAACTACAACTCTAAGCAAATATAACTTAAAAAATATATTATAGAGACAGTCTATAGTAAAACCTTGCCCACCATGCCAGAGTGGGTGAGGTAATATTTTTTTATTGGGCCAACTTCTGTGGTGAAAGAGGGAAACTATGGAGCTGATATAGTTAACCCACATTTAAGGAGAAATGGCCCATTAACACCCTGCAGTCATAGGACAAAAAGCAGGGGTGGGTGGGTTACTGGGTTAGATTGGATTTATGAGCTCTTAAAACGATGTCCTTATTAAGCACAATTACAAAAGTCTAGCAAAGTTATGAATTTAAGCTCCCCAGCTTGTCTTTTGAAGGTGTTGTGCAGGTTTCCTTCAAGAAGGACTGAGAGGTCAAATGTGGAGTGATTGTTTTTGTGAAAAGTGTTTACCCATGGGTAATAATTGTGTGTTTCTTATAACTTTTCAATATACTTTTCCACTGTTATGCCCGCTATTGCTTTTACTATCATTAGTGGGCAAACACTTTTAGCAAAACACCTCAAGAATGAGGAGCATATTGTCCAGGCCATTTTTGTTCCCTTTGTGCAAACCTGAATGTTTTCAGATAGTGAATTTCATAGATGACATGCAAATATTTGTAAGCAACATTTTAAATTCTCATGACCGTCTGCATTGGCAATGCTTGCGTTTTCATCCAACTAAGTATCTGTTCCCCTGTGTTTTATCTAAACAAGTACAACTCAGACTCCAGTGAATGTTTAATATACACGGAGAACTGTTTGCCATCATTTTTTAGAATTAAAAAAACAAAACCTCATTGAATAATTTTACATAATGATTACATTTGCGGAAGCAACGGTCTGTTCAAAACATACACCAGCAATAAGAGGCTATTCACCATATAAACTATCTGTGAAATATTCATTCAGCAGTAGTTTCTAGCCCAGGTGTGACGGAGCAGGGAGCAGGGCAGATTTGACCTGGGAATGTTGCAGGGGGGTTGCAGTGGGGATGTGGGACTTCCCTTGAAGGAAGCTACCTGAGCTGTAACCTGAGCCAGGAACGGGGGTGGGGAGAATTAACACCTTCTGCCCGGGAGACTGAACAAAGGAGAGGAGCAGCGGGAGGAGTTGGGAGTTTAGTTTCGGTTGGGGCTGGGTGGTGCAACGCAGGGAACCCCAAGCTGGGGTCTAAGCTCCCTGAACCTCCCAGAGGGACCTAATTGAGGGGGTCTGGTCATACCTACACGCTCTGCTTGAGACTGTGTTCCTGTCCTTAAATAAACCTTCTGCTTAACTGGCTGGCTGAGAGTCGCAGTGAATCTCGGGAAGAGGGGTGCAGGGCCCTAACTCCCCCACAATCCGCAACAACTGGCGGCAGCGGTGGGATCTACTGCACCCCGTGGACGGCGCTTCCTGCAGTAAGTGACTGGGGAGCAGTAAAACGAAGGGGGATTGACGGGGACCAGGCGCGCTGAAGAGTGAGAGAGAGACGGTTATTACCCCTGGGAGTGTGTGACCAGCGAGAAGGACTTTTGCAGTAACAGGGTCCCCCGGGGGGATCGCAGCGAGTGGTCCCAGGGGCGGAGGAGTCTGCAGCTCGACCCTGGCAGAGAGGTGGTGACCTCGAGAAGGGCTGGCACACTAGGGGTCCCCCTGGGAACTGTGGGGAGCTGTGAGCACACAGGCCGGTGAGTGGCCAGCAGGAAGATGTATGCCAAGCGGCTTAAGAGCGACCTGGTGGAGCTGTGCAAGCAGAGGCGGCTGCGCATTGGGAGGCTCACCAAAGAACAGCTCATTGCCCAGCTGGAGGCGGAAGATCGCGCGAATGAACTGATCCCTGTGTCTCAGGGAAGCAGCCTGGCAAATGCAGCGCAGGCACCAGTGTCTGTCCCAGCGGGGAGTGGTCAGCCGGCTGCTGAGGGCTTCCCGAGACCCCTCCTTCCTATGCCTAGGGGAAGGGTGGGGAGGAGCCCAGCAAATACCGAAGGCGCCGTGACCCCCCCGGCCAGCAGGGGGTCCCCCCGGCGAAGCTCGTCGGCCAGCAGAGGATCCTCCCGGCGACGTTCGGCATCCGGGGAGCGGAATTGGCTGGAATGGGAGAAAGAGCTAAAACTGAGGGAGCTGGAGGATCGTGAACAACAGAGACAGCATGAAGAGAGACAGAGACAGCATGAACGGGAGGAGAATGAGAGACAGAGACAGGAGAATGAGAGAGAGCGTCAGCATGACCTGGAACTGGCGAGATTGAAGGGCAGCGAACCCCCGGCTGCGGTAAGTGAGGGGGGACCCAGGACTGCACGGAGCTTTGATAAGTGCATCATGGCCCCATACAAGGAGGGGGGGGACATGGATGACTTCCTGGAGGCCTTTGAGATGGCCTGCGAGCTGCACCGGGTGGATCCCGCGGACAGACTCCGGGTCCTTACCCCCTTACTGGACCCCAAATCCGTGGCATTGTACCGCCAACTGGGAGAGGCAGAGAAAGGGGACTACGAACTATTCAAAAAGGCCCTGCTACGAGAGTTTGGGCTGACTCCTGAGATGTACCGGGAAAGGTTCCGGAGTCAAGATAAAACCCCTGAGATCTCATATTTGCAACTAGCCGTCCGCATGGAAAGGTACGCCAGCAAGTGGGCTGGTGGGGCCCAGACGAAGGAGGACCTGATTAAACTGCTGGTACTGGAGCAACTGTATGAGCGGTGCCCATCCGACCTGAGGCTGTGGTTGGTGGACAGAAAGCCAGAGAACCCGCGACACGCCGGGCAGCTGGCTGATGAGTTTGTAAAGAGCCGGTCAGGGGGTGGCAGGGAGGAGCCCCAAAGGAACAGGCCCGCCGCGATGCAGAGAGAGAGTCACCCTGGGACCTCCCAAAGGGGGAATATGGGGAATCCCCTCCCACGGGGAAGGCCCAGCATCAGGGACAACCGACCGGCTCGAGGGGACCCACGGGACCTGAGCTGCTATTACTGCGGCCGAAGAGGCCACGTTCGGGCCCAGTGCCCCAAGCTCAAGGACAGACTGAGCAGACCGAACCCGCACCGGGTTAACTTGGTAGAGGCCCAGACGGACGAGGGGCAGGCTTCCCACGCAAGAGGGGCTGGCAGCTTATCAACTGCTCAAGAAAGAGAAGGGCCCCCGGCCAGCTTCTCTGGGGGGCCAGATGCTCCGGATTCAAAGTTCTCCGTTTACAGGGTTGGCGCGGGGCTGTCCCTGCGGAGCGAGTGCCTTGTTCCCCTGAAGGTGGATGGGAAGAAAGTTTATGGATACTGGGACACGGGCGCAGAGGTGACACTGGCCCGGCCCGAGGTGGTGGCCCCAGATCGGGTGGTGCCCAACACCTTCCTGACCCTGACCGGGGTGGGCGGGACCCCATTCAAGGTTCCCGTAGCGAGGGTACACCTGAAATGGGGGGCCAAGGGGGGCCCCAAGGACGTGGGAGTGCACCACCATTTGCCCACTGAGGTGTTGATGGGGGGGGACCTAGAGGACTGGCCAAGCAGCCCCCAGACCGCCTTAGTCGTGACCCGTAGCCAGAGCCGGCGAGGGGCACTACGCCCTGACCTTGGGAAGGATGTCCCACCGGAGGCACCGAACCCTTCCCGGGTGGGGAGGGAACACCCAAGGACAGGCCGCGGGATGGCTGGGGCTTCCGACCCAGCCGACGAGAGGGAGCAGGTCCCCATCCCTTCCTCAGCCGCCGAGTTCCAGGCCGAGTTGCAGAAGGACCCCTCCCTGCGGAAGCTAAGGGGCCTGGCTGACCTCAGTGTGGTACAGACCATGAGGAGAGGATGCAAGGAGAGGTTCCTGTGGGAGAAGGGGTTCCTGTACCGAGAGTGGGCTCCCCCGGGGGAAGTGGAGTCGTGGGGGATCAGGAGGCAGCTGGTGGTTCCCCAGAAGTTTCGCCACAAGCTACTGTACCTGGCCCATGACATCCCTCTCGCAGGGCACCAGGGGATCCGGCGCACCAGGCAGAGGCTGCTACAGAACTTTTACTGGCCCGGGGTTTTCACCAACGTCCGGCAGTACTGCCGATCCTGTGACCCCTGCCAGAGGGTGGGGAAGGCCCGGGACAAGGGGAAGGCAGCATTGAGACCTTTGCCCATCATAGAGGAGCCTTTCCAGAAGGTGGCTATGGACATAGTGGGACCTCTCAGCAAGACGACCCGGTCTGGGAAGAAATACATCCTGGTGGTGGTAGATTTCGCCACCCGCTACCCCGAGGCAGTGCCCTTATCGTCCATTGAAGCAGACACTGTGGCGGATGCGCTGCTGACCATTTTCAGCCGAGTGGGGTTCCCCAAGGAAGTCTTGACGGACCAAGGGTCCAACTTCATGTCGGCCCTACTCCGGTGCTTGTGGGAGAGATGTGGGGTCCGGCACAACTGGGCCTCAGCATATCACCCCCAATCCAACGGGCTGGTGGAGAGGTTCAATGGGACGCTAAAAATGATGCTGAAAACATTTATGAATCAGCACCCGCAGGACTGGGACAAGTACTTACCTCACCTGCTGTTTGCGTACAGGGAGGTACCCCAGGAGTCTACCGGGTTTTCACCTTTCGAACTGCTATATGGAAGGCGGGTAAGGGGGCCCCTGGACCTGATGAGAGACGAATGGGAGGGGAAGGCCACTCCTGACGGAGAGTCGGTGGTGGAGTATGTCCTGACCTTCCGGGAACGACTTGCCGAGCTCATGGGCCTGGCCAGGGAGAATCTGGCCAGAGCCCAGAGGAAGCAGAAGGTCTGGTATGACCGCACAGCACGGGCCCGCGCCTTCGCCACTGGGGATCAGGTGATGGTCCTCATCCCCGTGAGGAAAAACAAACTCCAGGCCGCCTGGGAAGGGCCCTTCAAGGTTGTCAAGCAACTAAACGAGGTAAACTATGTGGTGGAGCTGTCGAACCGGGCACACCACCACCGGGTGTACCATGTGAATATGATGAAGCCATATTATGACAGGGGGAATATGGTGTTGGCCGTGTGTGGACAGTGGGAGGGGCAGGGAGATGACCCTTTAGTAGATCTATTCCCTGGGACAAGAGTCGGCTTCCCCCTGGAAGCAATTCCCCTCTCTGATCGGCTAACCCCTGCCCAGCGAGCTGAGATCGGAGGGGTGCTGCATCTGTACCAGCAGCTGTTTTCCAACCAGCCTGGACGCACTAATCTGACTGTCCACCGGGTGCAGACAGGATCGCACCCGCCTATAAAATGCTCCCCCTTCCGAGCCACAGGGAAAACTGCTCAGGACCTGGAAAGAGAGGTCAATGACATGCTGGCTTTGGGGGTGATCCAGCCGTCTTCCAGCCCTTGGGCCTCGCCGGTGGTGCTGGTCCCCAAAAAGGACGGGTCGATCCGGTTCTGTGTGGACTATCGGAAGCTCAATGCCATCACTGTAGCCGATGCCTACCCCATGCCCAGGCCGGACGAGCTCCTAGACAAGCTGGGAGGTGCTCGGTACCTTACCACCATGGATCTTACAAAGGGCTATTGGCAAGTGCCGCTGGATGCAGATGCCAGGCTGAAATCGGCCTTTGTCACCCCTCTGGGGCTCTATGAGTTCCTGACCCTGCCCTTCGGCCTCAAGGGAGCGCCGGCCACCTTCCAGCGCCTGGTGGATCAGCTACTGAGGGGGATGGAGAGTTTTGCCGTGGCGTATATCGATGACATCTGTGTCTTTAGCCAGACCTGGGAGGACCACATATCCCAGGTTAGACAAGTGCTGGACCGACTCCAGAAGGCTGGGCTGACCGTAAAACCGGAGAAGTGCAAGGTGGGGATGGCTGAGGTATCCTACCTAGGCCACCGGGTGGGAAGCGGCTGCCTAAAGCCGGAACCAGCCAAAGTGGAGGTGATCAGAGACTGGCCCGCTCCTCAAACCAAAAAGCAGGTCCAAGCCTTTATTGGGATGGCAGGGTACTATCGGAGGTTCGTGCCCCACTTTAGCGCCATAGCTGCCCCCATCACTGAGCTGTGCAAGAAGGGGAAGCCAGACAAAGTGGTCTGGACCGAGGAGTGCCAGGAGGCTCTCCGGGCGCTGAAGGAGGCTCTGGTCAGTGGCCCAGTTCTGGCAAACCCAGACTTTGACAAGCCCTTTATGGTGTTCACCGACGCCTCAGACACAGGACTGGGGGCGGTGTTAATGCAGGAGGATGAAAAGGGGGAGAGACACCCCATCGTGTACCTGAGCAAGAAGTTACTACCCCGGGAGCAGAACTACGCGGCCATCGAGAAGGAATGCCTGGCCATGGTGTGGGCCCTCAAGAAACTAGAGCCATATCTCTTTGGGCGTCACTTCACCGTGCACACCGACCACTCTCCCCTGACCTGGCTGCACCAGATGAAAGGAGCTAACGCCAAGCTCCTAAGATGGAGCCTGCTCCTGCAGGATTATGACATGGACGTGGTCCATGTGAAGGGATGTGACAACCTGATAGCGGACGCATTGTCCCGGAGAGGGAGCCCTGAACTTCCCCAGGTCACTGGTCAAAGTGACCCCGCTCAGTTCAGTCTCGAAGGGGGGAGAGATGTGACGGAGCAGGGAGCAGGGCAGATTTGACCTGGGAATGTTGCAGGGGGGTTGCAGTGGGGATGTGGGACTTCCCTTGAAGGAAGCTACCTGAGCTGTAACCTGAGCCAGGAACGGGGGTGGGGAGAATTAACACCTTCTGCCCGGGAGACTGAACAAAGGAGAGGAGCAGCGGGAGGAGTTGGGAGTTTAGTTTCGGTTGGGGCTGGGTGGTGCAACGCAGGGAACCCCAAGCTGGGGTCTAAGCTCCCTGAACCTCCCAGAGGGACCTAATTGAGGGGGTCTGGTCGTACCTACACGCTCTGCTTGAGACTGTGTTCCTGTCCTTAAATAAACCTTCTGCTTAACTGGCTGGCTGAGAGTCGCAGTGAATCTCGGGAAGAGGGGTGCAGGGCCCTAACTCCCCCACAATCCGCAACACCAGGTCATTCAGTTACAGAATGGAAGGCTTCTGAGTAAGGGGACAGAACTTAAAGTAGTGCCAAGCACTGAATCCAGGGAGGTAGGTTACTGGGCTGTTTTCTTGTGGTCTGACTTAGATGGATCATATTTTTCTTATCACTCCCTGTGGGGGAGAGAAGAAACTGAAGCAACTTTTGACTACCTGTGCTAATCCATCAAATACATAAGCATTATAGACCTACAGCACAATCTGTGATAAAATGTTTTGTATCTGAACTTGGATATTTGGTCCTCAAAAATTACTCTTCACAGACATTCCATGTTGGCAAAATGTCATGAGAGAAGGCCAATAGCATGGCCTGATACCGTAGCATCGCCTTGTGCAATTCAAATTATCTTTGAAGGAATGTTTCATATGTGGATTGGTTCCAGGCTGAAGTTATTAAGGGGTTTGATCCTGCACCTATTGAAGTCCATGACAAAATTTCCATTGATTGCTATGTGCAAGATCAGAGGGCTCAATCCAACTCCCACAGAAATCAATGAGTCTTTTCACTGACTTAGGTTGGATCAGGGCCTACACATTTTTTTTTCCTTTAACAACAAAAAAATTAATATTCTCAAAAAAGAAACCAAAAGTGTCTTAATGACCCAAAACAGGCAAGTCCAAGGAACAGTTGCTGCCAGCATAGAACCATACTGTGATGAGAATATGAAGCTCCAGGAGATCCTTCCAAATAGGTGTTCTTCCCAGCAGGGATACAGTGCTGATACCCTTACTTTTTTTAAAAAAAGTATGTAGAACTGCATGGGAGGAGTTTGGCACAATCCTGACTCAACTTAAGTACTCACTTGAATAAGGACCACTTGCAAGAGTAAGCATTGCAGTATAGGCACTGTGTGGGTAGCCTTGTTGGGCTAATTACTGTGCAGTGGTGTACATGCCACCTGAAGTTTGCTACGTGGGGCAGATTAGAGGAAGAGAGGGAGTGCAGAACACAACATTTTTGTCTTTGATATGAGACGAAATATTTTAGTTGAATGAATCAACTCTGGTCAGTTATTTTCAGATGACCGATTAAGGTTCCGAACATCCATCCTGAATTTTAGGGGTAACTTGCATGTTGGATAACTGGCCAGAGAGAAGTACAGTTTCATTTTAGCTGTTTCAATTGATTGGCAAGTATTTTAGCAGCTGAATGTTTCTGCTGCTTAATCACTCTAGACTGTGCATTAGGGAATTTCATCACACTATCTTCAACAAACTACTTTGGGAAGAGGAGCTGCTTACCATCTTGTTGTGTGTAGCAACTCTAAGAATAATCAATAACCAGATAGTGTTAAAGCCAATTAGAAAACATTAAAAATCTTTTTAAAAGGAAAATACTATCACTGGTAAAGTGACAGTGTTTCTTCTCTTAAGAGGAGCACTATTGTTCGGAGGAGGTGGAAATCTATGTATATGATTGCATAATATTTTTGAGTTGGAAGTTTTTAAAACATTAGCTTAGTGTAGTGATCTGTGTAGTGGGTATGCAGGATGAACAGGCAGCTCTCAGTCACATTTTAAACCTTACAATTTCTATTGTAACTGAGGCTGGGAATGTGTTGTATGAAATCAGGCATCCATACATCCAGTCATAAAATAACATACAGTATAACTTTTCTGTTTTTGCGTAAACTGTATCTTGCAAAACAAGTCTTTTTGTTTGTTTTTGGCCAGGCAATAAGATTTGTATATACAGTAAGTAATGTGATTAAAAACCACTTCAATATTATGTTGTGTTTATCAGAGGAATGTATTCAGTACAAAACCCAAATGCAGCAAAACTTCCAGGAATTCAGTCCTTTCTAGAGCGAATATCCTTCTAGGTGTGGGT
Source organism: Trachemys scripta elegans (assembly GCF_013100865.1). Taxonomy (NCBI): domain Eukaryota; kingdom Metazoa; phylum Chordata; order Testudines; family Emydidae; genus Trachemys; species Trachemys scripta. The sequence continues at coordinate 86,252,702 of NC_048301.1, forward strand.
TCATATGAACCATTTACGCGATACCACAGAGATGAGGACAGTACAAGTACATTCACAGGTGTTTGTAGGTCTGTGCATGTATAATTAATATATTTGATATATTGTCAGTATGTTTCCAAGAACAAACAAATGTAAATATGAAGTAGTTGACACACTTACCAAAACCTAGCATAGATCCTGAGATGTGCTGAGCACTTGCAACTTCTGTGGAGAGCTGTAAGTGCTCTGCAGAATTTAAGATAAGGCTGTAGGACAGGTATTTAGGTTATGCCTGCCAGTGCTAATTTTGCTAAGCTAGCAATATGCCCAAACCAATATTTCAGTGCATGCTCTAACGCTGGGAGTTTAAGGGGCCAAAAGGTAGTTGGGTGCCTAACTCCTTTAGGCTACTTTGAAAAATGCCAGCAGAAATGTTACTATCCAACAGTCATTGGCTGATGTGTATTAAGTAAAATGCTTCTTCCCTTTACATATTGTGTGCTTTCATGATTGAACACCTCCGTGATGAGATTGGTAATATCTGTTGTCTCAATCCTAGATGGTTACTGGCTGAAGGTTTAGCCTGTGAAAATTGCTTTAAGACAATACTTAACACAACTATTTTGCATGTTATATTTTCATCACCCAATTAACTTCTTTGGTTAAAGAAGGCACGACTAGCCCTTTTCACTGTGTAGGAGAGCAGTTATGGATTTAAGGAGTAGATGGGTGGGCCTTTCTGGTAGCTTCACCTCTTCCTGGATGATTGAATATCTCAAGTTGGGAAACTTTTTTCTTGAGGCTTCCACTGAGCAGAAGTAAATATACAGAATTAACACTGTCCTATCTGTATATAGTATTGAATAGAGAGAGTAAATATTTTTGGTAAGTAAAAATAAGGGTTTTTTCCAAAAAAATTACCTTTTCTTATTCCAAAATTTTGAACAATGACAAAGCTTCAATTAAACGTTTTGATCATAAATAATTCTGATTTTCTTTGTATCTTAGAAAAAAAAGTTTGATCAAATTTTCAAATAAACGTCAAGCTCAGTTTGAAAAAAATTGTATAACTTTGTTATACAACTTGTATGGAAAACCTAGGAGATGTATAATCTCATACTTTAATCATATACATTTGAAGGATACGTGGCAGTGTTCCATCTTTAAAACTCATAGTTTTGTTCTTCATTTTATTTACCAGTTCATAAGAATTATGAAATGGTAAAGGCTGCAAGACCAGCAAAGCACTTAAGTGGTATGTGCTTAACGTTAATCATGTGAGCATTTGATGTCGAAGGAATTGCTCACATGCTTTAATTTCAAGCATGTTCCTAAGTGCTTTGATAGCTTCTTAATTTGTATGAGATATTAATACTTCTGTTTGAAGTTTTAATCTAAAGTCATCAAATTCATCTCGAGGGAGAAAATGTATTTACACATATCTCAGCCATGCAGGGTTAAATTGTGCCATAGAGCCAAAACCCTGAATTTGGGGGATCGTTGTGCAGAGCCATACCATACCAAGAGACAATCTGCTCTGCTTTGTGAGGAGGCCCACAAACTGTTACACCCCTTTGAGGAATGTGACATATTACCCTAATCTACCTCATGGTTGGACAGCATTATTGGCTAGAGTGTAGAGGAAGGAGTGATGGCTCCACCTATGCTCTTCCCCTCCCTCTTTTTGGTGTCATACCCCCTATGGGGAACATCTCAGCAGCAGCACTGTGCTCCTCTAAGTGCACCATAGCAATTCTGGCAGCACTTAGACTGTGGAATGAAGAGGCAGGTACTTACTCTTGCTCCCACGTGCATTGGGCACCGATGTAGAAGCCAAACAGAATCTAGCTCACTGTAATTATCATTGCTCAGCATAGCATAACAATCATTAAATTAGTAGACTGACTCCAATATCTAATAAAAGAATCTGTTGGATCAATATCCGATTTTTATTAAAAGGTTGAGAAGGCCAATTATCCAGACTAAGACTGTTTTATTTATTTTTAGTATGCAAAGTGACACAGATTTTTGCATGGTGTCAAATATCCGAGGGGTAGCCGTGTTAGTCTGGATCTGTAAAAAATGACAGAGTCCTGTGGCACCTTATAGACTAACAGAAGTATTGGAGCATAAGCTTTCGTGGGTGAGTACAATAAGGTGCCACAGGACTCTTTGTCGCTTTTTACAGATTTTTGCATTACCCTCATAACAATAAAGCTGCCTTTTTTTTTTTTTTTTTTTTAAACTACATCTTGGCTAGAAACCAAGACAGAAACGCAAAAGCTATGAACAGCAAATTCTGACTGAGGCAGACATTTTAGAAATCTCTCTCTCTCATATATGAATGTATGTGTGTGTATATATATATATATATATATATATATATATATAAAAATTTAATAGCGCTACTTATTTCCCCTCACAGAAACACCTGCTGCTATTCATATGAAGATACAAATTATATATTTATGGTATGAGCAGAAGAAATATTTGTATTGCAAGTAGTGCCTAATAGTCCAAGACATAGACCAGAAGCCCATTGTACTAGGCAGAATGAATGAACACAGATCAAATGATGGTCCCTTTCCCAAAGAACTTGTGGTCCAATTATTAGACAAGATACAACAGGTACAATCAGACAAGGTACAGTTGGGTGAAAGCACAAGGAAACAATGGGGCAATGCTCTGCAGCATGATTGGCAACTGCTTCAGTACACTAGCTGTCTTACCATATGTACAAAAAATCCCAGCAACTTGACAATCATGGCAGAGGAGGGATTTCGAAGAAGAGGATGATGTAACTATGTGAATATTTATGGGGAACTCCTGCCATCCATGGTAGAATGCATGTCAGTGCTATTTACAAAACTTAACTCGGCAGAGAAGGCTGACATCAGTGGCAGGAAAGGTGGGAATCTGTATCTCCATGAGAGGGTGGAGGGAAGGATGGGAATAACCCTTGAAGTGAAGACTGGTGTGATTTATTAGATACAGTAGATGTATTTGAATTTTAAGTGTGGAACCAAAAGTTTTTGGATATTTGGAAGGAAGGATCAAACTCTTGCAAAGATTATAAAAATGATAAAAGCCACAGGTGGGTCTGATCCAGAGCCTATTGAACTTTCTCTTCCCTCTTGTTCTTATAGAACCCGTATAATGGCTATTGAGTTGCTCTTACATCCACCCACTCACCCACCCACATTCTGGAGATATTAGATAGCTATTCTTTCATACACTATCAGATTTTTTGTAAAATGTTACAATATGTCTCTGTAATGAGGTGGAGTGGCTTCCTACTGAGCCAGAGGGGGAGGGAGCACTCTGAACCCTGATGGGCAGAGCCAGGCCATGCTTGCCCCTCTCACCAGAAGTCAGAAGGCAGCACAGGAAGTATAAAGGGCAGGTTCTGGGGCTCAGTTGGGCTGCAGACCCTGAAGGAGACAGGTGCCTTCTGCCTGCTCTGGTCAGAGCTTCTGGAGCCACCCACTAACCCAGGCACCAAGGAGCCTCTGGGACTGCCTCTGGCCTTCTACCCAGACAAACCGGAGGACACACTATGGATCTAGGTCCCCAATCTAACCCAGTAACCCACCCACCCCTGCTTTTTGTCCTATGACTGCAGGGTGTTAATCAGCCATTTCTCCTTAAATTCCGACTCTCTTGCTGCTTGGCCCTGAGTACAGGTTGGAGTCATAGACACTTGGCTGCCCTGACAAAGGGCTTGGACTCACAGCTGTTTGCTCCTTTGCCCTGATTGTGGGCTAGAGACCCTAACCGACAACCCCTCTGCCAGGACTGCCGGCCAGAGACACAGGCTGTGGATTTCCTGACTGTGGGTGATGCCCAGCAATGTAGTGAGGTAGAGTGGCTGCCCAATGACCTGGGGGGTGGAGGGGAGACCACTGCTAATCCACTACAGTCCCATGGTACCTTGAAGCAAAAAAAACTAGTTACTAAAAAGTTTCACATCCATTTGAAATCCTAACAGATCAATAAACTTTTGGACAGAAACATATCTGAAGCAGAAAATATTTTAATAACCACACTGACTGTTAATCTTCATCAGTTGTAGAATTGCAACTTCACAAAACCTTTGATTGGCTGATGACTTTGAATTAATTTAGTGAGATGGGACAGTTATGTAGACGGCTGACTCGATTAATCATAAAGTTTTTGGAAATGGTTAACTTCTTTGCTTTAGATGTCTGAGACTGTATGTTCTCAAGTCCTTTTGTACCTAAGAAGTAATGAAGAAGAAATTAAAGAAAAAAAGTATTCAAACTGAAGCTTGATGACAAATGTACTGTGCTTCATATCACTATGAAGCAAATATTCTTAATATCAGAATCTACAATCCCTTTAAAAATTGTAGTCTGAAACAGATGAATCAATAAAAAGCAAGAATGTTCACATTCATCTTTTTCAAGCTCACTTATTCTCCACGAGAGGCTAAAAGAAAGCTTTTAAAGGAAAAAATTGAGGTAAGGATTTTGAAAGATCATTAATCATTTGGCTAGTTCGTGGCCTCTACATGAAATGAATGTGGTCTTCGTCCAGTTCCTAGTGGACTGGTATCTACATAACACACAATCGTGATGAATTGATGCACTTGTTGACACTGTTTCCATTTTAGGCAGCAGAGGGGCCAAGGATTAAATGGGAGATGTACATTGTGTGACGGGGCAAGGCCAGATGGCTATAGTAAAGTAGTGGGAGAAAGATATATCAGCCACAGGCTAAGCATATCCCATACCAAGATAAGCAAATGGCAGCTGTTTCAGGTCAATTAAGACACCTGGGGCCAATTAAGATCTTTCCAGAAGGCAGGGAGGACAGTTAGGTTGATTGGGACACCTGAAGCCAATCAGGGGCTGGCTGAAACTAGTTAAAAGCCTCCCAGTTAGTCAGATGGGCGCTTGTGTCAGGAGCTGTAGGAGGAATCTACGCTGTTGGAGAGACTGAGCAGTACAAATCATATCAGGCACAAGGAAGAAAGCCCTGAGGTAAGGGGGAAGTGGATCTTGAGGAAGTGGGGGATGCTGGGGGAAATGGGCCCAGGGAATTGTACACATCTGTTTCTAAAAAGTCAGCTACCGTAGCGGATACTATTAGGGTCCCTGGGCTGAAGCCCAGAGTAGAGGGTGGGCCCAGGCTCCCCCTTTGCCTCCTGATTAATCACTGAGACTGGGAGACAACAGACACTGCAAGGGAGGATAGCTTCTCCTCACCACATCTGCTGGCCTATGATGAAAATGTCTTAGTAGGCTGTGACCCTTGCCTCTAGAGTGAGAAGGGCTATGTGAAGGGTTAGTGAGCCTCTGAGGCTAGCGAAATCTGCCAGAAAATGTGGGACCCACAGAGACAAGGACAGAGCTTTGTCACAATAGACTTAAAAACTTAGGGTATGTCTACACTACGAAATTAGATCGAATTTATAGAAGCCGGTTTTATAGAAATCGGTTGTATACAGCCGATTGTGTGTGTCCCCACATAAAATGCTCTAAGTGCACTAGTCGGTGGACCGCGTCCACAGTACCGAGACTAGCGTTGACTTCCGAAGCATTGCACTATGGATAGCTATCCCACAGTTCCCGCAGTCTCCGCCACCCATTGGAATTCTGGGTTGAGATCCCAGTGTCTGAATGATGCAAAACAGTGTTGTGGGGGGTTCTGGTTACATGTTGTCAGGCCCCTCCCCCTCCATCAGAGCACGGGCAGACAATAGATTCGCTCCTTTTTACCTGGGTTACCTGTGCAGACAACATACCATGGCAAGCATGGAGCCCGCTCAGATCAGCTCACCGTCACCATATGTCATCTGGGTGCCGGCAGACATGGTACTGCATTGCTCCCCAGCAGCAGCTAACTGCCTTTTGGCAGTAGACGGTGCAGCATGACTGGTAGCCGTGGGGCTGGCAGCCGTAGGGCTGCATTGCACCAGCCCCTTGCCTTTTGGTAGAAGATGTTATATTACGATTGGTATCCGTCATCATTGTACTGCAGTGGCTGTCAATCATGGGCACCTGGGCAGACATGCAACTGTCTCGATGATGATGGCTATCAGTCGTAGTATGCTATTTTCTACCAATCGCCCAGTATTTTCTGCTAAGCACCCAGAAGAGGCCGAGGGCGATCTGGGTGCTGGCAGACGTGGGGCTGGCAGACATGGGGCTGCATTGCTACACAGCAGCAGCCCCTTGCCTTTTGGCAGAAGATGGTATATTATGACTGGTATCCGTTGTCGTCGTACTGCAGTGGCTATCAGTCATGCTGCACCGTCGGCTGCCAGCTTAAGATGTAAAAAATAGATTTGTTCTGTATTCATTTGCTTCCCCTCCCTCCATGAAATCAACGGCAAATCAACCCTGCTAAACCCAGGGTTTTGAGTTTAATCTTTGGGGGGGGGGGGGCATTCTGTGTGACAGTCGTTTGTGTTCCTCCCTGATGCACAGCCACCCTTCTTGATTTTAATTCCCTGTACCTGTACGCCATGTTGTCACTCGGCCCTCCCTCCCTCCCCTGGTCGGTCAGATACTAATTTTGCGCCTTTTTTCAGACCAGCCGCCATAGCTAGCACTGGGATCATAGAGCCCGCTCAGATCACCGCGGCAATTATGAGCACTATGAACACCACACGTATTGTCCTGGAGAATATGCAGAGCCAGGACATGCGAAACCCGGACCAGCCGAGGAGGGGATTGCAGCGCGGCGACGAGAGTGATGAGGAAACTGACATGGACATAGACCTCTCACAAGGCACAGGCCCCAGCAATGTGGAAATAATGGTGTTACTGGGGCAGGTTCATGCCGTGGAACTCCGATTCTGAGCACGGGAAACAAGCACAGACTGGTGGGACCACATTGTGCTGCAGGTGTGGGACGATTCCCAGTGGCTGCAAAACTTTCTCATGCGTAAGGGCACTTTCATGGAACTTTGACTTGCTTTCCCCTGCCCTGAAGCGCCAGAATACCAGGATGAGAGCAGCCCTCACCGTTGAGAAGCAAGTGGCGATAGCCCTGTGGAAGCTTGCAACGCCAGACAGCTACTGGTCAGTCGAGAATCAATTTGGAGTGGGCAAATCTACTGTGGGGGCTGCTGTGATCCAAGTTGCCAGGGCAATGAAAGACCTGGTGATATCAAGGGTAGTGACTCTGGGAAACGTGCAGGCCATAGTGGATGGCTTTGCTGCAATGGGATTCCCAAACTGTGGTGGGGCCATAGACGGAACCCATATCCCTATCTGGGCACCAGAGCACCAAGCCACCGAGTACATAAACCGCAAGGGGTACTTTTCCATGCTGCTGCAAGCCCTGGTGGATCACAAGGGATGTTTCACCAACATCAACGTGGGATGGCCGGCAAAGGTACATGATGCTCGCGTCTTCAGGCACTCTGCTCTGTTTCGAAAGCTGGAGGAAGGGACTTTCTTCCCGGACTAGAAAGTAACCGTTGAGGATGTGGAAATGCCTATCGTGATCTTTGGGGACCCAGCTTACCCCTTAATGCCATGGCTCATGAAGCCGTACACAGGCAGCCTGGACAGGAATCAGGACCTGTTCAACTACAGGCTGAGCAAGTGCCGAATGGTGGTGGAATGTGCATTTGGACGTTTAAAAGCGCGCTGGCGCAGCTTATTGACTCGCTCAGACCTCAGCAAAAAGAATATCCCCATTGTTATTGCTGCTTGCTGTGCGCTCCACAATATCTGTGAGAGTAAGGGGGAGACATTTATGGCGGGGTGGGAGGAGGGAAGGAAAAGGACACACTGCAGGGAGGTAGCCGGGATGGGTGTGGGAGGAGGGAAGGAAAAGGGGACACTGCAGTTTAAAACTTTAAAACTTTAACTCTTATTGAAGGCCAGCCTTCTGATGCTCGGGCAATCATCTGGGGTGGAGTGACTGGGTGGCCGGAGGCCCCCCACCGTGTTCTTGGGCATCTGGGTGAGGAGGCTATGGAACTTGGGGAGGAGGGCTGTTGGTTACACAGAGGCTGTAGCGGTGGTCTCTGCTCCTGCTGCCTTTCCTGCAGCTCAACCATACGCTGGAGCATATCAGTTTGATGCTCCAGCAGCCGGAGCATTGACTCTTACCTTCTGTCTGCAAGCCGACGCCACCTATCCTCTTCAGCCCGCAACTTGCTCTGTTTATCCCGCGATTCAGCCCGCCACCTCTCCTCTCGTTCATATTGTGTTTTTCTGAAGTCTGACATTGACTGCCTCCACGCATTCTGCTGTGCTCTTTCAGCATGGGAGGACATCTGGAGCTCTGTGAACATATCGTCCCGCGTCCTCCGTTTTCTCTTTCTATCTTCACTAGCCTTTGTGAAGGAGAAACATTTGCAGCTGGTGGAGGAGAAGGGAGAGGTAATTAAAGACACATTTTAGAGGACAATGGGTACACTCTTTCATGTTAAATTTTGCTGTTCACATTACACTGCACATGTGCTTTCATTACAAGGTCACATTTTTCCTCTTATAGTGAGGGCCTTGATTTGAAAAGACTTATGAATTTTACTTCAATTTTATAAAAGTGTGTGTGTTTGGGGGAGGAGGGAAATGATACAAAATGTTTCATTCAGTCTAAAATAAAACACTCATTAGACCTGAAACATTTTTTTTTTTTTGGTTCATCTAGTGACTCAAAGTCAGTTGTTAGCATAGCTCTATTTAGGATCCTAACTTTAAGTACTCATTTTCATTTTATCTTTTTCCCTAGATATCACTGTTCATTAAACAGTAGGCTTATTGAAATGTTAGTAAGGGGAAAATCAATGGAGTTACACTGATGTAACAGACTGGAAAATCTGGTGTGAAATATTTGAGTGTGTTTTTCTGTTTAAGCCATTTTCTGAAGCTGAATATGAACTTTTTCTATAGGATATGAATCACTGCTATCCACTTCTCCTCATTCTCATTAGAGTCTTTTCACATGCATATGAAGCCAGGATGTTTAGCTGGGTTTCTAGCCAACTAGAGACCAGGAAGGTGGTGGAGTTCTTGGTTTTTGTTTTCCCCCTGCCTTCTGGAAGGTCCATCACAAAGATTTCCCAGCATTATCTGTACAGCAAGACTCTTAATAAGTCTGACCTATCCAAAATAATTTTAATTTATTATTTGACTACTTTGTGTTTACAGTGCTTTCTCCACATTGTGCCAATCTCAGCTTGAAAAATGAATAGCTACACATTTATATTTAATACAATGTGTAATTAAACAAATTATATATACAAAGCTAGCATGGAACATATGAACCTGTTAGAAATAAACAAGCAATGACTTTCATTGGAACTTTCAGTAGACAAGGCATTGTCTAATAAAAGGAGAATATTATTAATAAAATAAGGTCTCAGCTGGCTCACAGATCAAATATAAAATTCTTCAGATGTATGCATCAGCTTAACTCCAACCTGTTTTATGGCTTTTTAATCTTAATATATTAATTGGAAAGGATGTGCTGATTGCTATAATCATTTTTTAAAAACTTTTTCACGCTTTTTTTAAATATTGCCTTAAAACCAATTTGCATATTTAAAATGCATGGACTGGTTACAGAAACCCACATTAGTCTAGAAACAAGAATGAATCAATTCTGCTGTTCTTTGATGGAAGAGTTATTGCTCTACTCAGGAGCCATGATTTAAATTTTTGAAATGGCAAGAGTTACCTCATGAAATTAAAGCATCCATGGATATAGCATTACTTGTAATTTATCACTCAGTTGCTGATGTATCAGGTCAGATTTTGTTGGTGTAAACAAGAATTCCATGAAACTGATCAGTTGTACTGTGACTGATAATAAACAAGAAATCAGCCAGGTCCAGATATTCCAACATCTCAAAGTTTGGGGATGTTTAGCCACTTACAAAGATTTTTATAAGAGTACATTGAAAAAAATGGATCCTAATACGTGTTAAGATTTGTGGGTATTACCTTTTTCAGTGGTAGCCAGTGTTAGGTATTTGAGATGGTCCAGTTTCCTGTTTTGGGGAGATTGATGACCCAGATCCTGTGGTGTGGCCACTTCATTCAACCCTGTGGCTGTAGAACTGGTGTAACTAGTCCCAGGAGGCTCACTCAATGTAGTGAGCCCTCTGATATTGCGGAGTCCTATACCACTTACCCCCCCACACTCCACATTCCATGCTATTGTTGTATGGGGTATGGCTAGGATACCCCTCTGCCCAGTTGATACCTGATTGTTCCTGGGATAATTGACAGGTGTGTAAATTAGAGTAGCACTCTGGCTGCTCTAAATTATGCTAAGGCAGCAGGACACAGCTGACTCCACCTCAGGATCCAAAGAGCATAAAGGCCATCTTTTGCAAATACACCTAAGCTGTGCTGTGTGCTTCTCAGTCATAGCAGTATTTAACCATGTTTACAAAAATGGATAAGGCAGAAGATATTCTTTATCTGGATTCTCTAGATCAGAAATTAGCCAAGAGAGAAAATAAATTAAGGATAATTGGTCAGTTACAGTATGGCAAAAGGTTAAAAGTTGGATCAGCCAAGGTTCCGTCCTAGGACCAACAGTGTTTGATATGTTGGGATTTTGTGGTTCCCAATGAGTCAGATGCTGGGCAGAATCAAGGGACTTCAATTCAATGTGATTCGATTCGATTCAACAAGGCTTTATTCAATATGCACCAAGGGAGAGCCCTGGTACAAAAATCAGGCAGAGTCCCTCCAGCAAGGAGCCCCTCCCATTGCTATTTTTATAGCACATGGCACTTGCATAACAAGTTTCATATCCCAAACCTTTAACCAATCATATTTAACCTTTCCATATATGGATTTGTTCATCACATGCTTATACTTCTCCACTCCACATGTTGAGCTCACCCCCTCTCCCCCTGGCCTTCTCTAGAATGTTCCTAGGGTGGTGAGCCACAGCATGCTTCTTTATGCACAAGCACCCTGCAAACCACATTTTATCCAAAATGAACACAAGCATACCCTTCAGATGCAAATAACATAATTTGCAAAATTGGTAGATTATAGAAAATTATTTATTAGTCAAGAATAGAGAAGACTGATGAATTCCAGAATGACTTAAAGCAGGTGAATTGCCTCATGATGGAACATAAAATGTAATGTTGACAAATGCAAGGAACATCTATCAGAAGGAATCATGTGAACTACTCATACATGTTGCTGTGTTCTAAACTAACTATGACTGATTTAGGAAAAAGCCTTGGTTGTCAGCAAACATACATTTTCAGTCTGCAACAGCAGTCAAAAGGGCAATCCAAATATTGTGATGAATATAAGGAATAAATTAGAAAATGATGCTGAAAATATTATAATTGTATTACATAAATAGATGACACATTTGAGGTGTATAAAATAACAAAAAGGACTGAGTGGATAATTCAGTGTTCCTATTTACATTCCTCCCCAACCCCAAAAAAGACCAAAAGGAAATTGAAAGGCAAGTAATTTAAAACAGATAAGAGTAATTCTTTTAATACAGTGTATTAACAACATGAGGAACTCATTCCAACAAAATATCATTGAGGCCAAGGGCTTGGAAAGAATCAAAATGATTATGCATTTATATGAATGAGAGTATCCAGGCTTACTTTAGAATAGTTTAAAATAGAGAAAAACAGGATCTAAAGCTCTAGCCTTCAGAGAATAAGCCAAACTCTAACTCATAGGCATTAGACAATAACTTCTCCTGTGGGTAGTTTATACAATAATTGTCCACTATGGGAATTCTTGCATCTTTCTCTGAAGCAACAAGTACTGGCCCATTGTCAGAGATCTGAGAGTGCAGTGCATAGGCCCAGTGGTGTGATCTGGAATGGAAATTCTTATGTTCTTAGATGTAAAAGCTACATCTGTTGCCTTTTAGTCCATGGCTCAATAAGAAAATATAAGAAAAGGCTCACCAGTTAGGGCAGGTCTAGCCCATACAAGTTAAGTGATTCACTCCCAGGACTATTCATGGTGCCTAAATTTAAGCATGTGTCTAAGGCCTGGTCTACACTGTGGCGGGGGGGGGGGAAATTGATCTAAGTTACACAACTTCAGCTATGTGAATAACATAGCTGAAGTCGACATACTTAGATCTACTTACCATGGTGTCTTCACTACGGTGAGTTGACTGCCGCCGCTCCCCCATTGACTCTGCCTGAGCCTCTCGCCGAGATGGAGTACAGAAGTCGACGGGAGAGTGCTTGGGATTGATTTGTGTCTAGACGAGACGCAATAAATTGATCCACGCTGGATCGATCGTTGCCCGCTGATCCAGCCGGTAGTGAAGACGTACCCTAAGTCTTTGCAGGATCAGGACCAAGATTATTTGCAGGATGAGCACTCTAGTCTTTGGATTGTCAAAGTGAATTACATCTCTCAGAATTCTCACTTTGACCCTCTTTGTATAAGGCCTTTTCACTGTATGGTACTGAAACTATTTATTCCATCTATGAAGGTTTAATGTTTTCTTTAAACAAAACCTTTTTCTTCCCAGAGACCTTTAGAAATATTTGTCTGGGATTGGGACTCTAGGAGTATGTTAAATTTAAGAAAGACCCTTAACTGAGCTGTAGGATTTTGTTTTCTGTTTAATTTTTCTCCCTAGCCCCAGTAGTTTCCCTCAGGACAAGTGACAGAATTTTCCGATAAATTTAGCTATTGGGTATAGTGTGATGTTCCATCCCATATTCCTTATGAAAATATGCTTATGATATGAATGACATAACTGAGATGTACTTTATGCAAGATGGCTCATGTAAGATATCAGTGGAAAGGTTATGATTTACTGAATGTGATTATCCAATGTGTATGCCTGTATCACTTCTGTATCTGAAGTTAGTTAATATGCCTATGTATCTGTATTTCAAATGTGTTACTTTGGGTGTCAACCCCAACCAGCCCTTCAGGTACAACAATGGAAAAGCCAGAAAGGGCTAAGGGGCCATTAGCAAAGACAATGGACTGTGAAAGACCTTAGTCTTCCTGTGGACGCTGGAGACAGCCTACAAGCAATGGCTGCCACAGCCCTGCAGAGACGTGGGTCTTGTCTCCTGATACTAAATATTTCCTGGGACTACTTGTAACTTTCCATTGGAAGGGAAGGGTGGGGGGCGGGGTCAAGTTTGGGAAACAAAGGATTCCCACCTTATGTAAATATTATTTAATGGTGGGGAGGAAGGCAAATGTGACTCCTCTTCTCCATGGCCTGTCTGCCCAAGAAGAGACTGCTAAAGCCACCTGAAGGGAAGGCGGGGGGAGTCCAGACTGAGACAGGGGTCCAGTCTGAAAAGAATATAACAGGAACTCTGAATCACAGAAACTTTGCACCCTGCCTAAAACAACATTTAGAGTAAGAAATTACATTTTGTAACCTGTTAAAGTATATTGAACTTAGCTTGTGTACTTTGTTTTATTTGCTCAGTAATCTGTTTTGTTCTGTCTGTTGTTTTATATTCACTTAAAATTCACTGTTTGTATTTAATAAACTTATTTCTTGATTAGAATATAACCCAGTTTATGTAATTTCTAACTGGCATGGTGGGCAGTGGGGGTGGGGTGGGGGGCAAGAAGTTGTGCATATCTCCCTCCACATTGAGGGAGGGGGCAAATTTCATAAAACCTTTTGGTGCCTATTTCCCTTAAAGGGTACAAACCTGAATGTTGGAGCAAGCCCCTAAGGCTGAATCTTTCCAAAGCAGATCTGTCTCTCTGTGCAGCTGGGTGTGGCTCTACCTGTATGCCTGGCTGGAAGAGGTTTGTGAGCCTAACCCAGCAAGGCCAGGTAAAGGACACCCAGGTTGGCAGAATAGGCGGACTCATCAGGTGACACGCCAGAGGGCCCAAACCTGTCACAGCTGGCAAAACCACAATCTGTGTGTGTATATATACTGACAGCAGAAAGAGACTTACCTTCCGTGAATAAATCTCATTGGGAATTAGTCACTAAGGGCATATCTACGCTGGCAAAGTTACAGCGCCGGCAGTTACAGCACCGCTCAGAGAGCACTGAAGGGAAACTGCTGTTAGTTGCCTGCTACACTTGGGGCACTTGCAGTGGTATTGGAAGCGGTGCACTCTGGGCAGCTATCCCACAGAGCATCTCTTCCCCTTCTGCTGCTAAGAGTTGTGGGAAGGTGGAGGGGGTCGGGGGGCATCCTGGGTCCTGTCCCAATGTCCCGTGACACATTGCTTCATATCTCAGCAATCCCTGTGCTTCCATCCGCATTTGATGCCATCTTTCAAGGGTTTGTGTACTGCATGCCCTGCCTCCTTCGGGCTGCAGGAATGGATCCCACACTGTTGTTCTGACCAACACGTCACGATTGGCAGTGGAGTTATTCCTTGCACTCCTCTTGCCTTTGCAGTTTGACATTGATCATGCCACATACAGTAGCTATGGCACGAGATGGCTTGTGGCATTCACGGAGGTGTTGACCACAGTGGAACGCCGCTTTTGGGCTCAGGAAACAAGCACTGAGTGGTGGGATCACATCGTGATGCAGATCTGGGATGACGAGCAGTGACTGCAGAATTTTTGGATCAGGAAAGTCACATTCATGGAACTGTGTGATGAGCTCGCCCCAGCCTTGCCGCACAAGGACACAAGAATGAGAACTGCCCTGCCTTTGGAGAAGCACATGGTGATTGCACTGTGGAAGCTGGCTACTCCAGACTGCTACTAATTGGTTGCTAATCAGTTCGGAGTGGGAAAGTCTACCGTTGGACTCATGTTGACGGAAGTGTGCAGGGCCATTAATCACATCCTGCTCCGAAAGACCAGGACTCTGGGCAACATGCAAAGCCATCTACAATGTCATGCACAAATGGGCTTCCCTAACTGCGGAGGGGCGATAGATGGCACGCACATTCCAATTCTGGCACCAGACCACCTAGTCACTGAGGACATTAATCACAAGGGATATTTCTCAATGGTTCTCCAGGCACTTGTGGATTACCATGGGTGTTTGACAGATATTAACGTAGGCTGGTCTGGAAAGGTGCATGATGCACGTATCTTTTGGAACACTGGCCTGTTCAGGAATCTCCAAGCCAGGGACTTTCTTCCCTGACCGCTGTAGGGGAAGTCAAAATGCCCATTGTGATCCTGGGAGACCCTGCTTAGCCCTTAATGCTGTGGCTTATGAAGCCATACATGGGGCAACTTGACAGGAGCCAGGAGCAGTTCAACAACAGACTGAGCAAGTGCAGAATGACTGAGTGTGCTTTTGGCCATTTAAAAGCCCGCTGGAGCTGCCTCTATGGAAATCTGGACCTGGCTGATGACAATATTCCTATGCTTATAGCCGCGTGCTGTACACTTCATAATATTTGTGAAGGGAAGGGTGAAAGTTTCACTCAGGGCTGGACCGCAGAGGCTCAGTGCCTGGAGGCTGAGTTTGAACAGCCAGATACCAGGGCTATTAGACGGGCACAGTGCGGGGCCATAAGGATCCGGGGTGCCTTGAGGCAGCAATTTGAAGCTGAAAGCCACTAATATTTGTTGCTATGTTCTGGAGTGCAGTGCTTGTAATGCTAGGAGGTGATTGGTGCACATGATGCAATATGTGGGTTTAACGTAATTGTATGTTGCTTTGCAGTGCTCTTTTTGCTTTCAATTAATAGAATAGAGATTGCTTTCAAACCAACATAATTCTTGTATTAAAAGACAACAACCGGAGGAGAGAGTCAAACAAAACAAAAAATCAGCAATGAGGGGGAAGGGAAGGTCCCAGGAGGAGGGGTCCCAGGATGGCTAAAGATTTGTGTATGTCTTGGGATCATATCTAACCTTCTTCTTTGGAGTACAATGTAGCGGGTACTGTACTTCAGCAGGGTCAAACTGCAGAGGGACGGGTGTTGAGTGCAGTGGGTATTGGGAGTCCACGGTGCTGGATTCTGAGGAGGGAGGAGTGGAATGTTGCGGGTATAGACTAGAGCCAGAAGGTTTATAAGTGTGTTGGTGATGTCTGGGGGGCGCATGGGAAAGAGTCTTGCGACCGCAGTTGCAGGGCAGGGCGGGTGCGGAGCTGCTCTGTTTGAAGAACTAGTATTGCCTGGAGCATGTCCGCTTGGCGCTCCATAACTTTTAAGAGCCGCTCCATGGCTTCATTCTGGTGTGCCGCATTCTCCTTTCGGTCCCTATTCTTGCTGTCCCACCAGTCCTTCAATTCCTGTTTCTCGGTGGCAGAGTGCATCATAACATCATGCAGAAAGTCGTCCTTAGTTCTTCTTGGCCGCTTTAAAATTCTGTGCAGCCGTCCAGCCACTGATAACAAAGAGGGAGACTGGGCTCCCCGGGTCCTCCCCTTGAAGTTTAAACACAACATTTTACAGAAGCAGTATTGTTTGCAACACAGAGAACACTGAATCGGTGATTTAAAACACAGCCAGTACATTCACACCCGTTACTAACTGTCTGATTCCTTGCAAGCTCACATGAGCCACAAGACCCTGCAGGGGCAGAGTAAATCCTTCTTCCCAGACCCTGCTGTACACTGGGCACTTGGCTCTTGGGGAGAGCCAGCACTGTAGGGTGTCCTGATAATCATTCCTGTCCCCACACTTTCCACTGGATGTGATCATTATGGAAGATATCTCACTGCTGAGGGTGAGCAGGGAATCAAGGGAGGGTCTTCTCCAAGCCTGCAGTGTCTTCCCTGGCCCCTATTCAGCTCACCTGTGTGCAGCAATGGTCCATCCCCTCCCACCCCCCAGGACGGCACAGTGGTGCAGGAAAGTTACCATTAATGGGACAAGAAAAAAAGCAGCTCTGCTGAGGAACTTACAGTAGCGAATTGCCCAGTGTATGTCCACGAGTGTTTCCTGGAGATCTGAGTGAGATTCCCATGAAGTGAGGGAATCAATCAACAGCCCGTTCTGCTGATCAGACTAGGCACGTGGTGGGAGACAAGCCTGCTTTCTGCAACCCTCCTGCCCCCCAACAACTCACTTTAGCAGGTCCCAAAATCAGATCCACTTATCAGGGGCCTCCTCTCCTTCTTGTGCTTCGCCAATCTCTGACAGCTGTGACTGGCTAGCCTCCTCCAGGGTAGAAAAGAGCTCCTGGCTGCATGCATCTCTGGCCTCTGAGTCATCTTCTGCCTCTAGGTCTCCCTCCACATGCTAGTCCAAGATTTCCCCTTCCTGGCTCAGTTCACTCTCAACTAGCACATGAGCCACTGAAGTATCTACAGTGGTCTTCGCAGTGGAGGTGGGGTCACTGCTGAGTATCGCATCCAGCTCTTTGTAGAACCGGCAGCTCTTGGGTGCAGCACCGGAGCGGTGGTTTGCCTCCCACGCATTTTTGTGGTAAGCATTCCGCAGCTCCTTCACTTTGATCCTGCACTGCAATGTGTCCCAGTCATGGCCCCTTTCTGTCATGGATCGTGAAATCTGTCTGTAGGTATCCTAATTCCTACGCTGGAACGTAGCTGGGACTGCCTGCACAGCTTCCCCTCCCCAAATGCTGGTGAGCTCCAGCAGCTTGGCATTGCTCCAAGCGTGGGATCGCCTGGTGCGTGGAGTAGACGTGGCCACCTGGAAAGATGCGCTGAGACCACTGCATGCATCACCGAGCAAACAGGAAGGGGACTTTAAAAATTCCCAAGGAATTTACTGGTTGGGGATGATGGTTGGTCACCTGACGGCAGGGCAATAGAATTCAAACCAATGACCAGAGAGGCGAGAAGAGGCATTGTGGGACACCTCTTGGAGGCCAATCACAACTCTGTAATCAACCAGGGTATCTACACCGGCACTGCAATGCTGTAGCCCTGGCACAGAAAGCTGTACGCCTCTTGTTGGGGTGGTTTTTTAAAGCGCTACAACTGCGCAGTTTCTGCTCACTAAGTGGCTTGGCAGTGTGTACACCTCGGGAGTTACACCGCAGAAAGATGCTTTACTGCGCAGAAACTTGCCACTGTAGACAGGGTCTCAGTATTTATATTCTTGTGTCTGTAGGTCTGATTAGCTGTGAGTTGAAGTGTCTCTGATTTTGTTTGTTTGTTTATATGTAACTACAATCTACAACTTTACTGCCACTCTCTCACTACATGGCTTTTAAAGACACTAGCACATTTATCAGTTACTTAAGTGTTTACAAAGAGATTCTTGTGCAACTACCTACTGTATGGCTAAGCCTCTTCCAAGAAAGTTATGCAGCAGTGTTTATTCATCAACATCCGTCTCTTTGTCCACAATCAGAGATGTAGCTGGTACTCAGCTGATCGATATGCATGTCCAAAAGGGAGCATAAATAAAGTGGGGGATATAACAGCACAAGTAAGAAACACAAATAGCTACATTATGTCCTCAGTTACAGGACAGTTTGTCTAAAACTGTACTGCAAGGCTGTATGCAAAATGCTATTTTGGATTATGTTGCAAATTGTATTATGTTGCAGTTGCTAACACAATAGGCCATTTTTATGGAATTTCATTTATGGATTTTCCTGAGTCCTAAGCAAATTCACAAATACTCCAATGGGTCTCCAATAGAATTATGTAATTTTACAACTTGTCAAAGTTGAAAGACCAGACAATTCAATACCAGACAGTACTATGCAAGCAACATGTTAGTGAATAACAGTAGTAAATAAGGAAAAGAAATGTATGAAAAGGGAGAGGAGAGAAAGAGAGCATGGAGTGGGGTAGGGAAAAAAGAGATGGGGTTAGGTGGAATAGAGACTTGTCATTCTTTGAGCCATCTAAACATTTTAATCAAAATGTATCTAAAATGGGGTCTGAATTTCTTCAAATTCATATAACTGCTTTCTAAGGTGTTTAAGCTATTTTTCTTTGGCTGCTAACTCAGACAGGTCCAAATACCTCTGCTCTATTCTGGGTGTCGGGGACTTTTTAACCCAGATGGCAAGGTTCGTTGTCTGACCGCAGAGTGAGAGACAGGCAACACCAGCAAGGTCCAATACAAGCTCTTTATTGAAGAGTGTACACAACAATAGAGAGCGGCCCGTCTCCAGAGAGAACCAGCCACGATTACAATAACTAGTGAGATTATATAGCAGTTCCGTCGCATCATAGTTAAAGCAACCCAATCCCCCCCTTTACTAGTTAAAAGCTTCTAATATTCATGCATATCTATGTTCTTTGACAGTACAAACAGTTCATGATGCCTCAGCAGCTTCTTATCAGCTTTTTCGTCATGCACCAGAAACTAGGAGAAAGGAGGGAGTTAAGAACAGAAACAGGGAGTGGAGACTGCAAGTCTCCATATGTCCAAACAAACCGTTCCTAGTACATTTGGTACAAGAATACGGCCCCCCCCCCTTATCTCATTCTTTGAAGCCCAAGCAAGCATGTCCTCATGTTTCACAGAGAGACAGGAATGGCCCAGCAACTACAGTTAGCCTAACTTTGGCTAAGCTGGCCAAACAACCTGTTCTATACTCCATTTTCCTTGGACCTAACATGGGCATAAACTTACTCTTCCATTTTTGTAAAATCAGATATATTGCTGCTCTCAAAAAACAAAATCTTTGGCACAGTTTAACCCAGATTGGCATGTAAATAATCTAGGGTATAACTTTCAGTTGAAGTGTGGCTGTAATTTCTTAATCCAAGAGCTAGGTTGCTCCCCAGCATGAGAAGGGGCGGGCGGGAGTTAGGGGGGGCTCAAATACACAATTACACAAATAGTTCCTATTTATTCCTTTGTAAATATGCAGGTGAGTGAGGGACTTGCAATCTGGCTCTAAGATACCTATGTTTTTACAAAAACTTGCTCTTCTCACTTGCCTCGGTAGTGAAATTATAAATTGAACACACAGTATCACATTTTCATTGAATCAAGTGCCCCCTAAGGTAGAATTTGCTGTAATGATTCACATTCTCTTCTGTGCTATTTTTAAGTTAAAGCAATTATGATCTCCAGGATGGGAATGTACTCAAGTGGTTAGAATGGAAACTAGGAGTCAGAACTCCTGGATTCTGTTTCCTGCTCTACTAAAGTCTGTGTGATCTTAAGCAAATTTAGTCTCTCCATTTCTCAATTTGAACCACTTTAAAAGTGGGTAGAGTAATACTTACCTGCCTCTCAGCGACTCTGTGAGGCTTAGTATTTGGAAAATGTCTTGAGTTCCTTAGCTGAAAGGCTAGACCCTGGACTGGGGAAGAAGTTGGTAGGATAGGGTATAGTGATAGCATACCTTAGAAACATGTTTTTAAAATATGTTGAGTTGAAGTGGTTTTAAAAGGAAAAATAAAATCAGATGTATAACTTCAAACTAGGCCACTGGGGAAACTATTCATTATGACAGACCATCAGTAGCACTCTGGGAGGTTTGCAATGGGTACAAGTTAACAAGGGTGTGAGTAAACTATTGAAAAATGGGAGAAGCCCAACCTATAAGGAGGTGCAGGAGAAATCAAGATTTAAAATGGCTCTTTGCAGAAAGAACAGTCCAGGGAAGTAAGAGGCATTTATTTGTTTTTTTTTTTTTAAAGAAAAAACTACTATGTGAATGTTTGACTCTTAACAGAAAGTCCCGTTGAGACATTCAAATGAATGTTTATTGACTTGTATATTACACCCAACTCTCTCGCCTGCTCAGAGTATAACATATCTAAATAAATTCACTGCACTTGCTAGAGTTTGTATGCCTAATGGCTAGTGAAAAAAAGTATGGTTATAATTTGCCAGATTACGACACAGGAAGGTCATTCATATTTCTAGCATATTGAAATCAATAGAAATGGAATTGGCGCCCAAAATAAGTAACCAAAGCTTTTTTTAAAAATTGTGTGGATTATTTCAGGTCTTTTTGCGCAAAACTGTCAAAGTAAGAATAAACTGATGAAGAAACAATCTTTTCCAGACAATTTTACTTTAATATTAAATTATGTTTATATATTATATTTTTCATTAAACTGAAAACACTTGTAGACTGTAACTAAAATAATATCATTTTTAAAATCATCCTCGGAATTATCACATTATTCAAAAATTGATCATGAACAACCATAATTTACCATGATACATGGCATGAACTAAAGAAAAATGATTACCTCAAGGACCGTTTAAGACTGTGTAAACTGGGGTAGAAATTAGCAAATTTCACAGGATGATCACAGTGATGATTTAAAATGTCATGGCTTGTCCCAGACTAATAGCAAACCTGAGTGGGAATGTGGAAATTATTTACAGAGCAAGAAAATAATTATCAATGTCTGTTTTTATTATGGATACAAAAAATCTTCAGCAAAGAAAATCTTTCTAGGATATGAGTTATATGCTGGTGTATTTGACTACATTAGATGTAGTAAATCCTTTCACTTTCTTCCTAGTATACTGGAGAGCTATTAAACTGCAATATACTGTTACTAGGGCTGTCAAGCAATTAAAAAAATTAATCATGATTAAACATGTTGTTTAATCATGCTGTTAATAATCAAATACCATTTATTTAACTATTTTGGATGTTTTCTACATTTTCAAATATATTGATTTCAATTACAACACAATACAAAGTGTACAGTGTAGAGTACTTTATATTTACTTTTGATTACAAATATTTGCACTGTAAAAAACAAAAGAATAGTATTTTTTAGTTCACCTCATACAAGTACTGTAGTGCACTCTCTTTATCATGAAAGCATAATTTACAAATGTAGATTGTTTTTTGTTTTTGAGTGCAGTTATGTAATAAAAAGAATGTAAAACTTTAGAGCCTACAAGTCCACACAGTCCTACTTCTTGTTCAGCCAATTGCTAAGAAAAACAAGTTTGTTCACATTTACGGGAGATACTGCTGACTTTTTGTTTTTGAGTGCAGTTATGTAATAAAGAATCTACATTTGTAAGTTACACTTTCATGATCAAGAGATTGCACTACAGTACTTGTATGAGGTGAACTGAAAAATACTATTTTTTATCCTTTTTACAGTGCAAATATTTGTAATAAAAATATGAGCACGGTACACTTTGTATTCTGTGTTGTAATTGAAATCAATATATTTGAAAATGTTGAAAAAATCCTAAAATATTTAATACATTTCAATTGGTATTCTATTGTTTAACAGTGTGATTAAAACTGCAATGAATCGCGATTTTTTTTTTTTTTTAGTTTAATCGCATGAGTTGACTGTGATTAATCAACAGCCCTAATTGTTTTCTGGATTCATTTTGCATGTGGATTTTTTCCCCCCGATATGCTCACACATGGGGCTTTAAAGAAGGCCTTGGCCTTGGTGTTGCAATATGTTGGGTACAACCTCTGACAGAGCCTTGAGGATTCATAAGAAGGATCCTAGCTCTCTGGTAATCTGAAAGGTTTAGAGGAATGACATCACGCTATTGACAGGTTTTCCTTAGTTATGGCCTAGTAAGATAGTGCAGCAGCTTGTTGAAATGCTCTCAAATGGTTTATACAAATTAGAGATGGGGTCAGGGAGACAGGTTTTCTAACTTGGTTTAAGGCCCAGCTAAACAGCAGATTCTTTGAGAGAATACACTGAAAAGTGATATGCTTTTGCAGTTACGGCCATTGGCTCATTATGGGGTCTTGTATCGGGGGTAGCCGTATTAGTCTGTATCCACAAAAACAACAAGGAGTCCAGTAGCACCTTAAAGACTAACAGATTTCTTCGGGCATAAGCTTTCATGGATAAAAAGCATCACTTCTTCAGATGCATCCACGAAACCTTATGCCCAAATAAATCTGTTAGTCTTTAAGGTGCCACTGGACTCCTTGTTGTTTTTATGGGGTCTTGTGACCAGTTGCCCAGCTGAATTCTTTTATTTGGAATTCTAAACCTTTTTCAAATGGAATAGCATTCCCTAGCATTTCTCCTCCCTTTCTCATTTCAAATTGAATAATGAGCCACATGTAAGACATTTAAACATCTATAACTTATGTATTAGGCCACAGAAACGCCCCAGAATTGTCTCCATGCAATGTAGTGAAATAGATGTTATCAAGAAGGAAGCTGCCTGATTTCTGTTTCCTCACTAGATCTACTTATTAGCTCCTCCAAACAAATGCAAGGAATAGAACTAGTTGCAATTGGAAGTCAAAGGTGTCAATGGGAGCAGGATCACACTATCCGTCAGTATTGGAAAATGAATGCAGAGCCAGCAGCAGGGTTTGAAATGAATTAGATATTTTGAACTGTGTAACTTTATTAATTATTATTATTAGACTCATGGCTGAATCACCAAGTTGTTATCTGGATCCAATCTTCTACAAAGTCTGGGAATACTTGAATGTGGGGTTTTCAGTTAGGCACATCTCTAATGCACTAAATAGTCTGAACTTTTAGAACCAAACTGCCATAAAAATAGCATGCAAAGGCAAAGCACGCTCTCATTTGCACCTGTAAATCTGTTCCTTGGACATACAACTGGATAATAATTTTTATGTACTACGTTTTTGCATCCAGCTTAGAGATGAAGGTATGCATGACCTTGGCCCTTCCACTTACTAATAAAAGGCTACACATGAAACTAGTGTCACAGTGAGATTTAGAATAGCTGACTATATATAAAGTATATTTGGAAACAAAGGATGCCATCATCCCTTTGAATAATGTTTTTGAATGATCAAAATATTCTGATCAATTAAAGGCTCCTTGAAAGCAAAATATAAGTTTGCAAGTATGCAGACTCACAGGAAATTTTATCTGGAAAAATTACTTTACAGGCATAAGGAGGAAGGATGTTCCAGTGGTTAGGTCAATAGCCTGAAACTATGGAGGCCAGGGCTTGCTTCACTGGTGTTATGTTGCAATGCAGTGTTCCTTAAAGATGAGCCACAGATTTCCTTGGTAACTTTCACATTTTGAGACGAGTGGTAAGAGGATTACACCTTCCACAAAAATAAAGTTAGAGCTACTGTTAACACAGCACTTGTGGAGTAAAATTCACTGTGGGGTGATGCTAGTGTGGAAGCAGATAAAGAATTGACAGGAAGGGGATTGCAATGCATGACAGTTTGTTAGCAAGAGTCAGGCTAACTGTAACCCTCATAACGCGAGATTTGTAGAAGCGAGGATTGTGTGAGGCGAGTGGGAAAGAACTGTGTGAGAAGTTGTTGCGACCTTGTGTAGATAATGTGCAGACAATATGGAATGTAGACTAAGAGTCTACATAGGTGAGAAAAACAAGATATCAGAATGACCTATGTATAAACAAAATGCAGCTGTTGCTTTTCATTGTCTGTAACAAAAGGTATAAATGCTTGCTGTAATTGTTTACCTGTTGAGAGACCTGCCTAGAAGGGGGAGACCCTGTGTCCTAGTGCACTCTCTCTCTCTATGCAATTGATAGAGAGAGAATAAAGTATCTGACTTTGCTGTACCCAAACAAATAGTGAGAACTGTGTTATTCTCCGACAATCCGGTGCCTCTGCAGGTGTTGCCATCCTGGACGAGCCCCCACCTGACACTCCACCACTTGGTGTGAGATCTATAGATATGTCATACTACACATACACACATTCTCGCTAAAGCACCTCAGCTTCTCAAGCAGCATAACTGATCCCAAGGGAAATAAGTCTTTTTGCTGCTTTAATGCAGAGCTGTAAACTAAGACTCGTATTGTCCAGCAGTACATAGTGAAACATTACAGCAAAATGCGGTGTCGACTTCTGATCTCTCTCTCTGAACAACCAATTGGTTCTTCATATATTCTTCAAAGAATCGCTTGCATTTTGGTAGTCACAGGACTCATTTCTCCAGGAATTGGTAGCTCCTTAGCAATAAACTAGTCCCCCAAAGAATGCTGAGCCACTTATTATCAAACTGTGATACTGCGTCCCATATTCTTCAGAGATATGGTTATGACATAATTAAGGCATAACTAAGATGTATTTTATGCAAGATGAGTCATGTGAGATATCATTGGAAAGGATATGATTTACTGAATATGATTTATTTGTATGTATGTGTCGTTTTTGTATCCTTCATGAACATGTGCTTTTGGATTAGATTAAATAGGGTTTAATATCCAGAAAAAATTAGAATTTGGCCTTTGAATTTTGCAGCCTAAGCTATAAATGTGAACACATGTAGTTCATATGCACAGCTAAGAACAGTTTCACATTTCTTTCCAATTTAGTTAAAAACATTTTAATAGGATAACTACAGATATTTAAGATGCACTTGATTCCAACAAAAGTGATCCAAAATAATGTTGTTGTTAAAAAGTAAAAATCAGCACAATTTTAAATGAAACTGTATGAGTCTCTGAAATACATCAGTGTGTGTATATATAACATATGTGCCATAGTTTAAAGATTTTTCTCATTTATTGCAATAGCACTTTAGGAAGCTCACTATCAGTGGATTTAGCACTTACCTTTTGATGCTCTGGCTGGTATGTGTTCAACATTCATCCTAGATGGAATTAGTTTGAAGGTCTTAGCTCAAGTGCCCTTAGCGGATAGTCCTTACATCATCACAAATACTATATCATAGGTCAGTACAGTTTTTCAGGTTAGCTCAGAAATGAGCTAGCATGAAAACTGAATTTTCTATTGAATTACACAGTAATGCCTCTTCTCCTAGTTTTTTGTTTTGTTTTGTTTTTTAAATAAAGGAGGCAGTTTACTGAGGACCAAATCCTCCCACCTTACACAAAGCTCAAGTAAAAGGGCTTTGCAGAAAAGAGATCTGCAGTGGAGGATTGCCACTGTAGAGATCTGCCGTGGCGATCCTCCACATATTTGGAAGATGGAATTCATGGGAGGCATAGTCATATCTTGCCCCAGATCCCTAAGTGGCCCCCTCAAGGATTGAACTCACAACTCTGGGTTTAGCAGGCCAATCGGAGGGATAGCTCAGTGGTTTGAGCATTGGCCTGCTAAACCCATAGTCATATCTGTAGTTGCTATGCATTCATTTGGACATTCTCGACAAGAACTGTCTGTGATGTGCCTCATCTCTCTGCAGCAAAATCATACTACCTTTTCAGCCATTCAGCCCACTGCTTCAGTAGGAATATTTGTGTCAGGAAATGCTCACCAATATGAGTAAGGATTGCAAAAGATCCCAAACTAGTAGTTTCCCCCAGGTCCCATGGAGAGTTGATGGAACTGAGCCAGGGAGGCTTGACTCCCAGGCCCATGCTTGGAGGTGTCAGACAGTGTTCCCCTGGGACAGGCTATTTACACAACTGCCATTAATAATAATGGCTGAGAGATTGTTTTCCTCTTACTTTCCCCTACTGTAGGGTTGCACCAGAGAAAGGGAGGTGGGGCAGAAGAAGAGGAGAGTGATGTGGAGCAGAAGGAAGACTTATTATTTTTTTTTTAATGTTTCTATGGCACCTCTCAGTAGCTTGCACACTTTCACAAGGGCTTCCCCTAAAATCCAGACAGGCAGATTATGAATGAAAGAAAAGCTGATGATAAATGGAGGTAAATTAAACTGTTACTTTAATGTCAAACACGTTTATTGGACATCATAGGTGGTTGGCTCCATATCTTGCCATTCTAATTCAGGTGAAATGATCCCAGAGTTAGGGACAAGACGGTATATCAGATTTTTTTTTTCCCTTGTGTTTTTTCTACTTCACTTATTTTTAGTTTTCCAATATGAGCGCACACAGGTGTATTTTGTCCCCAGTGAGTTTCTCAGGCTGGCATGTATTTTCCTAGAATATAGGAAAGTAAACATAATCTTCCCAAATCCCTGCTATCACATTTTATAAAGGGCCTCTTTGGGTGTGTGCATGTTTCCTTTTGCAGTCTTGCTACAATCTTGAAGTGGCAGAAGAGGGCTCCTTCTTCTTTGGTTTTTCTTGTGTTCATCCCTGTCGGGCTTTCAAGCTCTAGATTCCTAATAGGCAGGCTTAGTTTTTTATTTAGTTTTTTAAAATCACATTTTGCTTTGACCAGATCTTGTATCTTCATAAATTGCCCCACACATGAACAAATCGGGGAACAGAGCTCAGCAGTAAGTGTGACTACTTTGTGAATTGCTGTATAACGGGGTGCAGCTGTGCCCCTCTAGCTTCTGCCCCTGCTGCACCCACAAACCAGTCAGAGACACCTGGTGGTGGTGTAATCACCCATGCTCTTTATTTACAGTTTACTTTCCCACCATCTTGTAGCTACAAACAGCTTCAGTCTTACAGCCTCAGCGGCTGCTAGCTCCTGCAGCAATCAGGGAAGAGTTCCCACTCCCTCTAACTCTCTGGCTCTTCTCTTTCTCTGGCTTCCTTACGGCCAGCCTTTATGGCAGCTACCAGGGCTGGCAGCTGTTCTCCTTTTGCCAATCAGGCCTGGGCTTACTCTGCCAGTTCCAATTCTTCTTTCTTGAGTGGAGCTGGTGTGACAGAAGCCTGGCTCAGGGTTCCTTAGCCAGCATGCTGTCACACGCCTCTTTGTAAGGTGAGCTGAGGGAAAAAATTAGTCTTGGGGATTTCAGTTTTAGCCCATAGGCTATACTAGTCTAGATTCACTGAGTCCAGGGTTTGAGAGATTTCATATGTTCTCTATCGTGTGCCCTCTTCTTGACCTGACTCCCAATGGTAATGAAATTTTATCCTTTATGAAATCTCCTAAGTATTTCATCAAAAAGGTGAAAGACAAGAACAAACTTAGTGTGTTGTTCTTCCACAAACAGTTGAAAAAAACATTTATTTTTAAAGTGATAGGACAGAAGGGCTGTGAAGCTAGTTTTGCAAAACGAGAACGTTTATAACTTTTTTGTTTATATAAACACTCAAGCATTCTAGTCTCTTTATAGGCACACACATGAGGAGTTTAGTCTCTGGCCCCAATCTTGCAAACACTTAAGTGTATGAATAATTGTATTAATCTGAGTGAGCCTGTAGGTGTCTAATCTGAGTGAGCCTGTAGATGTCATGCTATTCTTCCTCTGGGATTGTTTAGCTGAGGAAACTTAGGTATGCGAGTAAGTGCTTGCAGAATTTGGGCCAAAACTGATAATGTACACTTCAATCCCTCTACTAACTGCTACTTTATTTTTTAACCCTTGCCAATTTTTATTCCTTTTTTTTTGTCTATATGCAGTTCAGCCCAAAGCTATTTTCAAGACACCTTTTCTGCTCAAAAACCATGTAACAAGTGTGAATACTTCGGATTTCCATCACATATAACCCTCACTCCAGCATTGCTTTGTTTGTTCTATTTTCCTTCACTTAATTGCACGCTGTGCTCAGTCTCTAGCCACAAAAAAGCAGCTGATGAATGAGAGATTTGCTTCAATACATAGCTGGGGCCAGATCATGCTCTCACTGGGCTCACACAGCTGTAACTGAGGGCAGCATCCAACCTGCTATATCTTTTGAGTAATGTCGCTATATATCCATTAGACATTGTAAAGAAATGAATCATTCCCACTAGAGCTATTTTATTAAACTTACTCCCTGTTTCACTTTACTCTTTCAATGCGCACATATATAATTGGCAAAAGTATCAGCATTGGCCTGATTACTGAGTTAGAAACAGGGCTGGCTCCAGCATTTCTGCCGCCCCAAGCACAAAAAAAAACAACCTGCGGTCAGGGGTGGCAATTGGGGGAGGAAAAAAAAAAGCCACGATCGGCGGCGGCAGTTCAGCGGCTGGTCCTTCGCTCCTAGAGGAAGTGAGGGACCTGCCGCCCCCGAATTGCCGCAGGTGCCGCCCCTCTCCCTTGGCCGCCCCAAGCATCTGCTTGTTAAGCTGGTGCCTGGAGCTGGCCCTGGTTAGAAATTGGTGCTCTTCTTCAAGTTCAATTAAATCTGTGTTCTGTCAATATAACCATAGCTGTGCCAGTGAAACTGAAGAACTGAGGCATAGGCTAAATTATGTTGTCCAGTGACAATTAGTTGAATGAAACTTGGACTTTTCATCTCATGAGAAATTCTGAAACTTCAATATTGGTTTTCACCCCGAATCAGGATGAAAATCTGAAATTTTGAATTTTTTGCTAACTTTGATTTGGAAATGTCAAAATGTTGGATCAAAATGAAACCCCAATTCTCAAAATTAAAATGTTTCAGTTTATTGAACAGACCTGAGATTCTACATTTTGAGTTGGCTCAGAATTAAACTGCATTTCCTCAAACTGGTGTAGTGCCTCGAGAGAGCTGTAGTTTGGAAGCCTGATAACCGTTGTCTCCCCTATGGGCCAGGCTTCTCTTCCACAATGCACTAGGTGTTTCCAGTATTGTTGTATCCATGTGGGTCCCAGGATATTAGACCCACAAGTTGGGTGAGCCAGTGTCTTTTATTGGACCAGCTTCTGTTGGTGAGAGAGACAAGCTTTCGAGCCACACAGAGCTCTCCTTCAGGGCTGGGAAAAGGTAGACCAAATGTTGCAGCTAAATACACTTAGAACAGATTGTTTAACATAAGTTGTTAGCACAGATTCTAAGGGACCGCCTTGCATTTAGTTGTGACACTCGGAGTACCTTTTCGCAGCTCTGAAGAAGAGCTCTGTGTGGTTCAAAAGTTTCTCTCTTTCACCAACAGAAGCTGGTCCAATAAAAGACACTGCCTCACCCACCTTGTTTCTCTTATACCCTGTGACCGACATGGCTACAACTACACTGCATATGTATTCTAAGAGACCATTCAAGGTGAAGTAGTCTGTTAACACCTCTGCAGTCATAAGCCAAAAACCGAGGGTTTACAGATTGTTTGTAATAAGCCATAAATCCAGTCTCTTTATTAAAACCACCATTTTAGAGTCTAGCAAAGTTATGAATTTAAGCTTCTAGGCTCATCTTTTGAAGATGATCACGTTTCCTATGAGAACAAAGACAGTTTGAGATCAAATATGGAGTGATCATTTTGTGAAAAGTGTATGCCTATGGGTGATATGGTGTTTTTTGTCTTTTTTTAAAATCATTTTTCTGTGTGAGTTCATCTGAGTGTAATTTTCTGGTTTCACCCACGTAGTTATTGAGGCATTTAGTGCACTGGATGAGGTACATACCATGTCATGTGTAGGACCTATGGATCTCAATTGGTAGAGCATCAGACTTTTAACCTGAGGGTCCAGGGTTCATGTCCCTGGTCAGGTGATGAACTATTCAGCAAGATCTTAAAAATCTGTCTTTTTTTGGGCAAGTGGAAGGGATAGCTCAGTGGTTTGAGCATTGGCTTGCTAAACCCAGGGTTGTGAGTTCAATCCCCCAGGGAGCCATTTAGGGATCTGGAGCAAAAATCAGTCTGGGGATTGGTCCTGCTTTAAGCAGGGGGTTGGACCAGATGACCTCCTGAGGTCCCTTCTAACCCTGATATTCTATGATCTTGAAAAGCATGTTGATGACTAGCAGTGGAGATATGTCTTCAGGTTTTGCATCTGTTATGATAGGGTCCAGTGCTGCTTTAGGTTGATGGGTTCTGGTCTGTGTGAAGCTTGCGTCTTATGATGAGCCTGGGAGCTTAAATTCATAACTTTGCTAGACACTAAAAATCATGGTCTTAATACAGACTCCATATTTATGGCTTATTACAACAAATTGCAACCCACTAACTCATCTCCCCTCCCCCACTTTTTTGGTCCTATGACTATTAACAAGCCCCTTTGCCTTGAATGGTCTCACAGGGTGTCTACACAGCAATGTAAGCCTAGGGTTATTGAGACTTGAGTCACTGACCCATGCAAGGGAACCTTGGGTTTGAGCATCTACACTGCATTTTGACCCTAGATTAAGAGTTTTCTGACCTGTGCTTGAACCTAGGGCTCTGGTACCCACTGTGCAGTGCGCAGACATGAATCAAAGTAAACATATCCCAGAGTGCCTTTTACCCCACCAATGTCAACATGCTAGCCCTAGGAATGTGGTTCACTCTACTTCCCACCCTGTTTCCTAACTGTGGCAATGCTATTGATGGGATTCAGATGCCCACAAGGGGCATATGAGCACATAAACTGTATAATTAGCTCCTTTGGTGGCTGTCTCAGTAGAATGACTGCAGTTTGAGACGGTTTATTACTGAATTGCCATCTAATCTGAGATTTGGGTTCTCCACCTCTAGGCTGAGTCATATTGGCAGGAAAATGCCCCTGTGCACCTGTTCTGAGGATAATTAAGACATCAGGTTCCAGGGCTGTCAAACTATTTTTTGTCTGTTTTAAAGTTTGACAGAAACTAGGCTAGTACAATTGGTGTGTGAACGCAAGGGAGGTTACACTTGAGCCGAGGCTCATGTTGCTATGTAGACATAGGCACAAACTAGTGTTAACTACTGATGCTAAACATTCTGTTCCACCTTGTATTTATGTGACACCACGAGTACCTTTCCCGGACCCGAAGAAGAGCTCTGTGTCGCTCGAAAGCTTGCTTCTTTTACCAACAGAAGTTAGTCCAATACAAAATATTACCTCCTCCACCCTGTCTATAATGCACTGAAGTCATTTGACTCCCATGATGCACCATGTGGTATGGTCGGAGGAAAATCTGCATTGCATGGGAGATGTAATCCTCCATGGAACCTGACCCATAGAAGAGAATGGGGGTCTGAAATACAACTTCAATATGAGAGTGCTCTGATAGGGAAATAGTTTAATATTTTGTTGAACTGATTCAAAACAAAACATTTTGGGTCAGTTAAAAGCCAAATACTCCAGTTCAAGTCAAACCAGTGAGAATTGAAATATTTAATTGAAATGTTAAATATGGAAAATAAAAAAAAATCAGCAAAATTATAATTTTCCCATGGGAGATAGCGATTTTATGGAAGCTGCATTTTCTGTTAGAAAATCATTCTGATGGAACAATTCCCTATCATATCTTGTAACAATGATGGCCAACTCCATTGAAATCAAAAGAAATATTCTGGAGTAAAACCAGAGCCACTGAAGATAGAATGTAGCCCCATGATGTGTCTGAGCAGTTTAAAAAAAGTTGTAAAAATTCCAGTAAGACTTGCATAAACCAATCATTTTCACAATGCAGTTCAATAGACTCATGTTAACTCTGTTGATACATTATTCTAGTTTATTAATCAGTGCCATGAAATAAATTTTAATATGGGTGAATTCGTGCAATGACAGTGACATAAAATATCTAATTATTTAGAGATCCACAGATATATTCTAGAAGATTATTAAAACATTCTAGGCTAGATCCTTACCTGATATAAATCAACATTGTAAGGAACTACACCATTTTTTATTTGGGAATCTGGCTCTGTATCTGGGGGAAAAAATGTGATTTTTGGTTTCCTTTAGTTCATTTCCTTTGATTTTTCATTACAGATGACACTTAAATTAAAAACAAGATGTAGGATTTAGTAATTAGATGAGTATTAAAAAATTATGGGTGCCACTTGCATACCAATATCCTTAGTTACATACAATATGGGAACTGAACCAATTAGAATTGTTTCTAAATAGAAATCTGTTCAAAGATTTCCCATGAACGCCAAAGTGCTTTGTATCAGCTATTAAAACCCATTCACATCAATTAACATTAATGGAAGCAAAGGATACATTTGTGTAAAGGTTGGTTCCATATCTAGAAATGGACCAAAAGTAGATCCACTGAAAGAAAAAAAGGAATTTATTGAAGTGGTAGTGGAAGTGGCATCTGCTAATATCACAGTTTTTCCTTCCTGCAAAAGAGATTGGAATTATTCTGGTGAAACACAGAAAAGCTGTGTGACTTTTTAACCATGTGATTGTAGCATGATGATAGTATCATATAACAACTTTATATTGTGCTAGAATTTTAAATTGCATCGCATAAATACTATAATAGCCTTTGATCTTTGTAGTACAATACAGAAGTGTAAACATGTATAAGTGCATGTTTCTAATAAAATTTTGATTAGAGCTACATATTTTTTTAACCTTTCGAAAACTAGAATATTAATAGTATATGACAGAAAAGTTAATACACTAAGAAATCCATATAATTTCATAACAAGAATCCTGTTAATACCATTCTGACTTATTTCTTGCTAGAACCCTACACTCCTGCCTTGTTGAAAAGAATGCAGCAGACTTTTCTATGGAAAAAAACTTGCCTTTATAAAAACAGGCACAGATGGCCATATCTTCCTCAGTGTGGCAGTGGTGTAAATGAAGCACAATTTGTCCCATATTTTGTAGGGCTGTAATGATAGGATAGGATATTACCTCTTGCCTACGCTTTATTTATCTCTCATGTTAACCTCCATTAACACACAATAAGGCACACAATAAGCACATTAAAATAATTTGAATATTGTGACACACACTAAAGCCCCCTCTCCCCCCCAAAAAAAATGGTTGAAGTGGAAAACTTAATGCAGCACTGATGACCAAGACAGAAATAGAAAATAAAGTACCATATGTTCTCCAATACGTAGACGCTATTTGACAAAATAATATTGCTTTTGTTGTCAATTTTTCTTAGCTATTGGACACTATATGGCGTAACTTAATCATATTTTTTGTTGGTATCACAATCTAAGTATTGTCATATAGTTGTTGAAAATGGGCTGAAACTTTTCCTCTTAACCTTTCAATCCTTAAAATAAAATAAAAAAACCCTTCTGTTTGGTTCAGTTTTCACATGCCTGGTTTCAGCCAGAAATTAAGATACCAAAATACCAAAAGAAACGCCACTTTGG
Source organism: Trachemys scripta elegans (assembly GCF_013100865.1). Classification (NCBI taxonomy): domain Eukaryota; kingdom Metazoa; phylum Chordata; order Testudines; family Emydidae; genus Trachemys; species Trachemys scripta. The sequence goes on from NC_048301.1 coordinate 86,286,188, forward strand.
ATTTGAAATTGGGCTGGAATATTTCAAAAAGGCTGAAGATATAGGCAAATTTTAGGATGCTCCTATGATCTATACTGCACCTGACAATCATATGTGATCATTCTTGTGGTGAACTCCACATCTAGGGCCAGTGACTAAAATAGGGTTATTAAGGCATAACTGAGTGGAGAATTTTTCCCTTATTTTGCTAAAAGTGTGAGAAAAATCTATCACAGGGTTTGTTCCAGGCTGCTAGTTCATCTTTGTGGCTCACCACCAGTCTGACGGCCCCTCCTTCAATCACTTGCTCCACTGTCTCTCTCATGCCGGACTCAGGGTGTTCCCGCTTTGCGACTTGGCCCTCTGGCCAGGTTATTATAGTTCTCCCCTTCCTGGGTATCAAAGTCTATTGGACGATTGCCCCAGGTAGTCTGCTACTCCACTGCCCAATCTGTACCACTTCCCAAGTGGCCGGTGAGGGAACCTGGGCCTGCTCGCACTACTCTGGGTTCCAGCCCAGGGACCCTACAAGCAGTGAGAAAGGTCTGCACTGTCCCGAAGCTTCCTGCTATTTCTCTGGTTTGCTTCCTACTTCACATCAAGCAGGCTTCTTCTCCGCCCTCCTCTGGGTATGTCATTCCCTCATAGCCAGGATCCCAGGGCCTCCATTCTCTCCCAATTTCCTCTTTTTTTCCTTCTCTAAGACCAAAGAGTGACTGCAGAGTGTCATGTTGTAGCCCCCTTCTTCTTTATTTCTTTTTTCTTTTTTTCTCTTTTTAATGGCAAAGCAGACTTGACTGAATGGTCTATAGCTGCTACCAACCATTATACCTGAATACTTAGCAATTTACAGTCTCTTGCTGTGTCCTGTGTCTTTCAGATAATGTAACAGAACTTTTCTAACAATACTCTATTTCTGATGTTTTTACTATATAACAATGTAATTTTTGTTGCCTTAAGACATTTGAATTCCTTGGAAAACTTTTCACTTTATCAAATCCGTTCCATACCCATAAAAGGTTATCAGTTGTTTCTTCCACCTTACAGGGTGTACATAGTCCATCTTCGTGTCTATTTATTCAAAAAATAGTTTTGGTTAAGCCACAATGACCAGTTAATATTCTAAACAAAATCATTTCATTAATTCTATATAGGCCCTGAAGTATGTAATTATCCTAAACTCTAGGACACAATTAAAAAAGTTGTTCTTTTTTTTCATTAATCCAATTTATTTTGCCATTCCTCTTTTAAATTTTTCTGTACTGGATTTTGAATTCGTTTACTCAGGGGTATTTGTATGTCAGTCCTTCCATTTCTTACGGTATTTTTGACTGCGTTGTCTGCCATTTTGTTCTTTGTTATCTTGGATCCCAGCATATATTGGGCTAATGCAACATGTATCTCCATGAGTACTAACTCTGTAATTGGAAATCTAATTTCATTGATTAATCACTTCTACATACTGGTGATTTTTTTTAAAATCACCATAAGGCCTGAGATTGAATCCAAAAAAAGATTGCGGCTGCTGGGGGTTCATCCCAGAATCCATTTAGTGCTAATATTATTGCTACTAGTTCAGCTGACATGACAGATACATATTCAGATATTCTGTTAAATATACTCATTCTGAGTTTTAATATACAATACGGCATCCCTACTCGTCCTGCTTCCTCCCACCAATTTGTGGTCTAATCTATGTATATTTGACCAGACTACATTAGTCATTTATATAAGGGTGTACTTCATTTCTTATTCCAACTGTCTCTTTTTACCTCTTAGTTTATATTAAAAAAAAAAATCTAAAACCACATTTGGACATGTGACTTTCCATCCATAACAAATTTTCCCTTGACTGGAAGTTTTGACTTTGTTCAGCTTTTCCTTATCTTTAAACTCCTCCATCCACACTTTAACTCAGATGGCATGTGGACTCCCAACATCATGAGCTATAGCTGACCTATCAAATTCACAACAATTCTCATATATTTGGTACGGTCATCATTTCAGTTCTCATTAACTTTGGCTCAGAAAGTTGGGTACAGCAATCTCATTTGCCGTGTAACTGGCATTTCACTAGAAGCTATCTGTAGTGCATATCATTGCTGCAATAAATGCACTGCCTGCAATTCATAGTGCATGGGATTGTATTGAATCTTACTTTTTAAGTTCTGATTTTGATGCTGACCCAAAAACTGGGGTGCCATAGTCAATAACTGGTTAAGGGTCTGTATACCGTAAGTGTTTCCTTATCTCCCCCGCCCCATTATCCCAGCAAGACTTTTAAGCAGGTTAATTCTTCCTGTACATTTATCTTTAACATTGTTTATATGATTTTTTCAAGTAATTTAGTATCAAATATTACCCCAAAGAATTTGGACCTTTTAAATATAGCTGTCTGTTCTCCATACTGATGCAGTTTACATTCTTTTGTAAAGAACAATCCTTTGGTTGTAGGACTGGAGAACTTGAATCCACTTGCATTTCCCCAGTCAGAGGTCTCTCGTAATACTGTTGAATCTCTTTTCTGCCACCTCATTATTCCAGCTCCTAAACCACACAACCTAATCTGTGAACAGAGTGATAGCTATCCTGGCACTTACTTATTCTGGGAGAACATTTATCATAATATTAAATAGTCAGGCTGATAACACTTCTCCACTTTTAATATATATGCAACATAACTTTCCGAACTCTGACCTCTATGGGTCCTTTTACTCAAAAATTCTCTGATTCACCCATATATTCTTCCTCTTATCCCTGCTGCACCTCCTTTGTACAAGCTTTCCCTCCACAGCATGTCATATGCCTCTTTGATATTTAGCGAGAGAGCTATCATGAAACCTTTGTGCCTCATACTTTCTTGTATTTTAGTTTCTAATTTAACAGTGCGTTCTATAGTGCATCGCTTTTTCCTAAATCCACTCTTCACCTCATCTATAATGCCATAGGGAAAGAATCTTTCATTTGCCATTCTCACCACAATTTTATCAAGCCCGAATGTAAGGGCAGTTGGTGTACAGGTAACCACTTTCATGGATAGTTGGCCTGGTTTTCGTATTGGAATTACTCCTGCATGTTTCCACCTTGCCAGGAGTGCAGTATCACTCCTCTCTCCCATATAGTGTCATATAATTCCAAGAGGACCCTCAGACAGTACCTTAGATTGCACCCAGAAATGAATTGGAAGCTAATACAGATGACCTACTTCACAGGTGTAACAGAAAGGTGTTTGTAGCAGCTTTTGAAACAACTAGGATCACAAATGAAAGGCTACATCTTAGGGTTTCTGCCCACCCCAGCTGTACAATGCAGGCCCTTTGAATACTGTGTGGATAATTTTGATTGCACAGTGATGCATGTCAGGATAACTTCAGTGAAGCCAGTGCCATTACACTAATTTAACAGTATAACTAAGAGCAGAATCAGACTTCCCCCTTCTGCCTTTTGGTTATAAAATGAAATAGGGTATCTTTGCCAACAGGGAAGTTCAGAAATCCATGTAGTTTTCAATTTCCTGAACTATGTAAGGCCTATTAGTTGTCGTGTCCAGAGGTCCGTGGACTTTGAATGGTTAATGTCTTGCTGCCATTCCCAGAATTATTACTTTTGAAGGCATTTGTAGTTCCAATAGTTATGTAAACTATCATATGCCCTCCACCCAGGTTAGGCAACCCAGGTGAGTTGGGTATTTAATATATAATCATCCCTGTTAAAATAGTGGAAAAAACAGCACTTTTTCAGAATGAAATAATGTACTTATTTTTTTTCTGATAGCATGATTGTGAAAATCTAAATGAAATAATCATGAAATCCTCAGTGTCCATTAGAGAGATTATTTTCCTCCTTCAAAAGTTAGGAAGATATGGTATACATTTAGTTTGCTCTCCAGCCTGTGCTCAGAAGAATTTCAGGACTGAGTTAAAAATTGCTTTACAGGTTAAAGGATTTGAGATTATATGGATGAGACAGGACTGGAAAGACTCTCTTCTGAGGTAGCTTAAATTGTTTCAAGGGGGGGGGGAGAGGTGTTTAAAAAAAGAGAGAGAAAAGAAATGGACTGCTACCAGTACAAAACTTCATCACTACAAATACTGAGAAGAGAAGAAAAAGCTGGCTTTTGACAGGAGGGAAGAAAATGATATATATTTTTGTGTGTGTACACACATTTTGTGAATGTGCTACAGTATATACCAACCTGAAACATATATTGTTTGCAATGCATGTTTTTAAAGAATAAGTTTCAGTGAAGTGTATAGAGATAACATATCAAACATAAAGTTTATTTAATATGCATTTAAAAGCTACACTGCGGTTCTCTCAGATCTTTGTCAAACTTGTATAAACTACTTTGTGCGTGCATCTAACACATTTGCTAAAGATAAACTTTATCCAAATGCATTTTATTTTTGAACTGCTCTTTAATTTTGAACCTATTCATTTTATATTTAAAGCGGGCCCTTAGTTAAATTATTACATGATGTATAACCTCGCCAATTTTTGAAAGTGACCTCTATGGCAACTTTTGCTGCCTCCGTTGAGATTGAAGCTGATAAATAATGTGATAGCCAGGATGTTTTTGTACTGGAGATAGTAAAGTATAAGCCTGAGGCAATTGCATCAATTTCTTAGCTGTGTAAAAATGAAGCAGCATGTATCAATGCATGCTTTGTTGCTATTCTAACATTGTTTTTGCATGTGATATTTAAATTAGACATTTTAATATTTTGAAAGTAGTCCTGGTGTGTCCTCTCAATCTCTTTCTAGAGCTGAATCTCAAGTTCTGATTGGCTTAACTATGTGATTTTAAATATTTCCTATGTAGGACCCTGAATCATGCTAGACAAACTTGATTGCTTTTTAATAGAATTATAAAATTATTAGATTAAGGGAACAAATAGATGGACTATAGTTGGGTTCTAGTAACGCATCTGATGCTATGTCTCTCAGACGCTTACTCTAAATCAACCAGATTGTCTTGAATGTGAGCACCATTGCACAAAAAGAAAACTGTCTGAAGGACAACAAAGGTAATAGTGACCAATGGCAATGTGAGGCATCTAGTGAGCACCTTTATTAATAATTTAAACAAAGCACGAAGCACCACATTAACACAATGCCTCAATGATGCTGAGGGTCGCATCTTGGAGGCCCTTCCTATGAATATACCTTGACTCCTATTGACTTCAGTAGGCATTGAGAGCACTTAGCGCTGCACAGCAAGCATTTAGGTCATTACCGCAATGCACTGTAAACTGTGAGAAGTTTGCAACACCAAAGGGTCCTATAATTAGAATGATGGATAGAAAGTGACAAAATGAAATGCTAAAGGAAATCTAGGGTTGCTGGTGGATAGAAAAAAAGGACACAGATTTGCAATATATGAAAACAAAACCCAGTTCTTGCTGCTTGTACTTACTTGTGACTATCTGCTTCTGTCCACTGAGAACCAGCTGACTTATCAATGTTCTATACATGTGTCATGAAGCACAGGTAAAGCACACTGTTCCATGTGCTGGTTGTGATAAACGTGTCTTGTTGTCAACCACAGTGCCCATTAAATCAATCTCTTTCATTCTTCACTGGAGAGAAGACTTGCAGAATACTATGATCTATTCAAGAATGCAAAACAACTTGAAGCTGTCACATTAATTGACCAGAAATAAGGATGTGCCTATAGTCAGATATCATTAATGAACATTAAATCAAATGGATGATAGAAATCCCAACTAAAACCATCCAAACTTCTGTCCTTTGTAGCCTTTTATTTGCTCTCTTATTTAAAGAGAATCATTAACCTGCTCTTATTTGGAATATTTTATCATTATTACTAGCTATGCTACTAGCTTGTATAATTCTACATGTGTGTCTTTGTCCCTGTAAAACAGAGATAAGTGGAATGTCAAAAGGACTTCACCTCCTGTAAGGAGTCAAAAAGAGGAATCTATTAAAAAGCAAAGAGGGTCCTGTGGCACCTTTAAGACTAACAGGAGTATTGGGAGCATAAGCTTTCGTGGGTAAGAACCTCACTTCTTCAGATGCAAGTAATGGAAATCTCCAGAGGCAGGTATAAATCAGTATGGACATAACGAGGTTAGTTCAATCAGGGAGGGTGAGGTGCTCTGCTAGCAGTTGAGGTGTGAACACCAAGGGAGGAGAAACTGCTTCTGTAGTTGGAAAGCCATTCACAGTCTTTGTTTAATCCTGATCTGATGGTGTCAAATTTGCAAATGAACTGGAGCTCAGCAGTTTCTCTTTGGAGTCTGATCCTGAAGTTTTTTTGCTGTAAGATGGCTACCTTTACATCTGCTATTGTGTGGCCAGGGAGGTTGAAGTGTTCTCCTACAGGTTTTTGTATATTGCCATTCCTGATATCTGACTTGTGTCCATTTATCCTCTTGCGTAGTGACTGTCCAGTTTGGCCAATGTACAAGCAGAGGGGCATTGCTGGCATATGATGGCATATATAACATTGGTGGACGTGCAGGTGAATGAGCCGGTGATGTTGTAGCTGATCTGATTAGGTCCTGTGATGGTGTTGCTGGTGTAGATATGTGGGCAGAGTTGGCATCGAGGTTTGTTGCATGGGTTGGTTCCTGAGTTAGAGTTGTTATGGTGCGGTACATGGTTGCTGGTGAGAATATGCTTAAGGTTGGCGTGTTGTCTGTGGGCGAGGACTGGCCTGCCTCCCAAGGTCTGTGAAAGTGAGGGATCATTGTCCAGGATGGGTTGTATCTCCTCGTTATCTCCAAACTGATTTATACCTGCCTCTGGAGATTTCCATTACTTGCATCTGAAGAAGTGAGGTTCTTACCCATGAAAGCTTATGCTCCCAATACTTCTGTTAGTCTTAAAGGTGCCACAGGACCCTCTGTTGCTTTTTACAGATTCAGACTAACACGGCTACCCCTCTGATACAGGAATCTATTAGAAATCTGTGTAATAGTTTGTCAGTTTTAAAATATCAGCTCACTTTCTGTGAAACAGTGGCAGTATGGTATATGAGAGGCAGTGTTTCCCAGTGGACAGAGCATTGGACTGTGACTGTCACCGTCCTATCGTGCCTCAGTTTCCCCAGCTGAAAATGGAGATAGCGATACTGACCCCTTTGTAAAGCTTGTTAATCTACTGATAAAAAGTGCTATATAAGAGTGAGGTGGCCGAGTTTATTACCTTATTGTGAAATTTGCACAGAAACAGCATAGCCCAAACACTAGAAATAACGGTTTGGGATAAATAGTCTGCAGCAAGATGTTAATATTTTGTTATGTAATCTGTTTTCCTCCACTTCTCTTTAGTACATTTGCACATTTCAAATAGACAAAACATGTGTACTTTATCATTTTAAACAGCTGATAGATTCTCTATTACTATGGTAGCTTCTCAAAGTATCCACTCAAGACTGCGGGATCATTATATTAGATAATGTGAAAACACATGCATACATGGATGTCTTTCTAATATGTGAAAGATGTGTTTATAGTTCAAAAAGGGATCTCTAGCTTCATCTTCCCCTTCAAAAGTATCTAACAAAGTACAGAATGGTGCTTCCAAACTGTCAGTGTGTGTAACCAAGTCTGCAGGAATTTGTGTGACAATAAGTTTCATTGGTGTTATGTAAATAAAATTACTGCATTACTGGAAGTTATTGTATAGTACCAGTACCGCTGTTTCCTGTACAATTATTTTATATTCAGGGCATGTGAGTATTGGCAAAGGACCATATAATCAGAAGAACTTTTACTTGCCAGACTGGTTACAATTATTTTATTTAATAAGACTGTGCATAAATCCAGCCATGGAATGGTAATTCTTGATTTCCTCAGACTTGGGCATTTTGGATTTCTTTGTATGGAATATTTCTCCCCTAATAGTTTTTTAATTAATTCAATTATTATAAGTTAATAATTAAATATCTGGCAGCATTTATATAATTCTTTGCATGTTGAAAATACTACTTTTATAAACCAAATGACAATCCGAAACAATCTGCAATTTATTTTATAAAAATATTTTTTTTAAATGTTTAATAGCTAACACTGCTGTTAAAATGACAAGTTCTAAAAGATATATATATAGGAAAATGAAAGGTGGAAAAACAAGGTCAGTTCTCCACATTTTATATGGCTTAAATCAAAAAGGCTGTGCATATAACTGCAGCATCTGAATACTAGTGGCCAAGTTTTCCCAAGGACAGCACAAGAAGTTTGCCTGCAAAAATGTGGATTCTCTTGTGCTCTCACTTGCATTTACAGCTGGCATTTATGTCCATAGTTAACCATTTTGTGTGTGCAAATGCTGTCTTTTAGGGAGACAGTTGGCTATAGGTTTGCATTAGTTGCTCTTGTGACCCCCTTAATGTTTGTGGGCTTTAGCTTTGTGCAGGGCATATATATGCAGAATGCTTCTGGGTGTGCTGGAGACCTCTCCATCCACAGAGCTCTATTTGGGGTACAGGGGTTTTCTACAAAACACTCTGGGTAGGTGGGGATCATAGGGCGTATGTGCACAGGGCCTGGTAGTTGGGGGATGGCAGTCTCCAGAGCTCCCAGTTTGGCATTGAATAGGTGTGACTAACATACACCAAGATGCTGTTTACAGTGGGGTGATATGTTGGGGGGCGTAGTGGGGGGTGGGGGGGAATGTCTGTCTTCCCCAGATGCTCAAGGATTTCTTGGATCATGTAACAAGGGCTCCCTCTCCCCTCCACCCCCACCTCAGCCTACCTGTAGCAATGTCCCTCACTTGCTCCCACACAAACACACCTGAGATATTCTTTTCTATAGGGATAGGAGGACAGCCTGCATCAGTCTGCTTCCCATGACTTCCAAGCTGCTTAAGAGGATATTGTTGGTTAATCTGACTAAATGCCTTCATGGAATCATTACTTATTTGTATTGTGAAAGGGAAGGGCCCTGTTGTGCTTGACACTGCACAAATGCATCATTAATCAGACACAGAGCATATTTTCATGCATCTCTGCATTCAGCAGTTTTGTCTGGTTAGGATGTAGCAAATGCAAGCCAGAGTGCTGAGAACAAGTGGTAGAATGATGGTCACTTACAGTACTTCTGTGTAGCTATATAATACAATCTCTGTCGCATACTGATTTGCCATTTGTGGATTTGATCTCTCTCATGACAGCATGGCCAAAATGTCAAGAAAAAAAAGACTTCTGGCACTGTAATTTCACACAAAAGACACAACTTCTGTGAAGAGGGAGAACAGTAACAGAATTCGGAAAGAATTGTTCAGGTTGTAGAACTATATGAGGTTCCAAAAGCTCACTCTAGGCTCATCTGGCTTTGGTGCATTCCCCTGAGGCACCGTTGCCCTTTTGTCAGTCCCCTTTGTATGCACGTAAGGGGATGAGGGAAGGATTAAACTATTGGCATATGGCTGTAGGTGAGGTGTCTGGTAGCCTGGAAAGTTTGGCATTTTCTGGGCGAGAAACTGACAGGCAGGCTGCGCTTTTTATGACCTTTTTACTATCCAATCATGAGTAACCATGGTAACATGACCCTCTTTGGTAGTGGTGTGTAATGTGGAAAACAACAAAAATATTGCCTCAAATTAATATAGTTCCTGAGCTGTGGAGAATCGTGCTGAACTGAGGACCAACCATATTGAACCAGGAAGCTCCTACCAGGAAACACTGATTGGGGGAGAGGTCAGATTTCCTTTTTTTAGCGGTGTGTGCTGTCGTTTTATTTCCCAAATGAGAGACACTTCACATGTGAGTTGGATTGTATTGGTTTTATTTGTGTGTGTTGGGAAAGTCTGACTAATTCCCTAGAGACAGGTATTGTGGTCCGAGCTCCCACTCACTGCAATTAGTGAATCTGTAATTATTGTAATGGTGTTCAAATGTCTCCCATTCTACTCAACAGGGAGCAATAGAAACGTGGGTTAAAATCTGAAAGCTTCCCTCTATAATACATTATTGAACTTTAAAAATTCAGACCCCTTTTACATGAGCAAGTAAGTATGCAAACAACTCGAGCTCCCTTTCCTTATGATCAAGGCTGCCTTTTTCACTTTACAGAAAAAGCTGTTCTCATTACATAAAACTACTTTGTTTAAATTCTACACTTCTGCCATACTTATGCTGAACATTTATTATGTGCTGTGCACTGTAGCCTGTATCCCTTGCAGGGCAAGGACATTTAGGACCTTTTATTTCTGACACACTATTTGAGAAGAGAAAGTGAGGGGCTTCATTCTTACCACCTGATGAGTTTAACCCCCAGAGAGGAAATAGCTGATTAAAATCTGAAAGCGCCTCTATCAACCACTGACTTGTTTAAATCAAGATCAGAAAGCCCATAAACTCAGAAAGGGGAAAAAAACACAAATCTGAAGCCTTTTAAGAGTTTCTCTTGACAATTAAGGTTTTGTAAAGATGACATAAATGTTCCAAAATATATAAACCTATTTCCTCTCTTCTCATTTTACTACTAGCATCAAGCTGTGATTGTATGAATATCAAATTAGAACAATAAGGTTTAATTCCTACTTTGCAGAGGACAGCTTTTCTAGGCAGGATGCATCAGGTTGATTGTCTGTTACTTTAAATAAGTGGTACCTACTTTTCTACAATGAACTTTGTACAGGTCCCTTTCTGGTAGGCAATATAACTTATAACTAGAGTAGATTTGTTATGTATTGTTTTTCTTCACTCTTCCAGGCAAAATCTACAAGTCAGAGATGCACTCTTATAACCTTAGAGTTAAGTGCCATCCACTGTGTTTTCCCTCCCTAGTTGCCACTTAAACTGCTAGTACTAACAAATCCTTCAGGACATCAATAGAGTCACTGTGTTGAATAATCACAGCCTATCAGGCAGTAGGCTTGCAGCAGCAGCTCCATTGCCTGTGACATCACTCCTGAAGCTCAAATCCCACTCTAAGCTCCCTTCATTAGTCAGTCTGTTGGTCTGTCTCCTTTTCCAGATCTACAGACCTTTGCACACCGGAGCATGCTGCTCTGAGAAGAAGAGCTGTGGAAATCAGAAGCACGGGGAGAGAAAGAAGAAGATACAGAGAAAGAAACACAGAAAAAAAAATCAAAAGACAATCTACAATATGAAATTCATCTCAGCTTGTTACTTGCTGCCTTTTTTCCCTGTTCTAGTTTTCAGCACTAGGTGAGTACAGAAAGCTATTTTACTTGGAGTTCTCTTGTTTTGTCTGCTGTTCGTCTTTAAGATTCATTCTTCTCTCTTAAATCATAGAGATTCCAGCTTCTTCCATGGTTGTAAGTTCAGAGTGTCTCTTCGTCAAATTATTCCATTTCCCCTCACCTCCACCCCAGATACTTTGAGAGATTCTGACTCTTTACTTGGTTACTCCAGCTTATTTATGCCCTTACCTTTTTCACAGGAAAGCTGATTGCTCTACAATAACCTAAAGCTTTTGTGATGAAACAAAATGTTTCACAACAATAAGCTTGATATACAGTGCTATTATAACAAGGGGACTGTGTATCCGTGCAAATCAGGGAGCCAGAGAACAGAAATTGAGAGCATAATAAATGTTTTCCCCATTAGAGTGCAAAAATAAAATAAACATTGGAACAGTCTTACTGCAGTGAGGGTTTTACATCTGAACATAGCCTATCTTAAGGTTTATTGTTTTTCATCTTAAACACAGGAAAGATGCTGCAGTGGCAGCAGGATGCCTGAAAACATGTTAAAAAGTTATTGAAATCTAGAAACATTACTCTCTACTGTGTGAATACAATAAACCGTGGGCAAAATAGGAACATTGTCTGTTACAGGTTAAAATCAGGGCTGACTATGCAGCATTCTGAGATATAAATTTTCCTAGAAGAGAGTATGTTCACAATGCTGGAGGCATAGCATGTGCAGCAAAGGAAAGGTAAAGCTATAACACACTATCCTACTGTCACATTGTTCGCTAATGGAAAGTAATACTGTGTACAGACTAGGTATGTTAGGTGAAGACATTGTCAAATGACACTACTGTTGACATAAGCTTTCTAGCTTCCTGATGCTTATCAACAAATAACTAACATTTCTCTGTTTGTTAATAAGTACTCAGTAAACTTCGATGTCCCTGGGGCATGTAATCACAGTGTGTATGTCGGTGTGTATCAGGGAAATACATCCATCCACTTATTCCTAGCATCTTGCCATAAAATCTGCAGATAACACTACTATGGGTGATAACTTCCCATTTTAAGCTCTAACTGCCCCCTAATCTAAGGGATCATGGGAGTTCATATTTAACTCATGTTTGAATATGAGTACATCACGGCTGCAGGTGTGTGAGAGAAGAAATGGGTCAGAATGCAGAGAGTGAAGTTGCAGGCTTACCAAAGGTTTGAATGTAGGTGAAATATGCCAGAGTGGTGGAATGTCTTACTCATCTTCATGTCTTTTTTAATATTTCTGATTTAGATTTTAATATTCATCAGTCCCAATCACTGTGAATCACTCCAATGTTCTTTGAAATATCTTGCAATTCCCTTTTGAGTCTTTGTGTTGTGATTCAGTAATTATCCATGGATCCCTTTTTGATTTAATAAGTAGACTGAAGAAACATTCAGTATCAGTCTTGTGAAATTCAGATGAATAATTTTACTTTATCTTAAAATTGTATATTCTTTGCTAAATTACACTGGAGTTGAATTTAAAAGGGGGGGGGGGGGAACAGAGCCAACTTTTCCAGATGTAATTTTTCATCTTAAATGGGCTCCTGAGTGAAATGCTTTATGAGGGATTCATTGGCTGCCAATGTATCTGTTAGTTAAAATGAGGGAAAGAAAGGGAATTATCACATATTTCCATATTTCATAAAAAACTAATATACTTTGGCAAAGATAAAGGGGCAGATCCGAAGCTGCAACCGAGGATCTGGCCCAAAAGCATTAAAAAGGAAATCTGTCATCTTAACAAGAAAAGCAGTGCTTGCATACATATGTGAACTTCAGTAAATAGCTCATGATTTAAAATTGGATTTTACTTCCCACTGCAATTTGCCAAGGTATGAATAGAAAGTTGAAGTCGACATTTGAATGCCATATGCGATCAGTGTAACTCCAGGAAAAAAATCAAAAAACTTAGAGAATGATTTGAGTGGCACATGATCAGTTACAGTCCTATGTGACCCAATGTTGAAAATAAATAGCACACAAATGCAATGATTAAAGTTGTCAATAAGAATCAATATTCAGGCAGGGAGATTTCAATCTAAATTACATTTCAATTTTTAATATCAGGGTTTTGAATCGTAGATTGTAAAATGCAGCTGTTACTTATGCTATTCCTCTGAAACCATGCTGGATGTTCCGTTCAACGGAAAAGTAAGTGGGACTCTAAAAATGGGGATTTGGAGGTATACAAAAGGAAATGAAACAATGGAACACTATATTCGAGCAATTTTTTTATTCCTCAATTGTACTGACTATCTAAACAATGGAGCGATTTTCTTGCGATCATGATGGAAGTTAAAAACAATACAGTGCTATCAATATGTCATTCACTGGGAGGAGATTGTGCTTTAATCTGTTTCATCAGAAGGCCGTTTTGTATGTGGCATTTAGTAGTTCTTGCAAACATATGGTTAATGTGTAGGCTGGAACCCAAACAGAGCAGCTTTGCAGGAACAGTTGCTTTAGCAAAAAGGGGAACCTATTATCCTGCTGTGTGAAACTGCTTAGCTGAGGCAAAGAAAAGATCATGAGTGGTAATAAGTTTTCTACCAGGAGATTTCTTTAGAAGTGCTTTCCTCTCGAGTTGTAGTGTATGCAGGGCAATCTCTGTGTAACCTGTTTGCTGGTGCTGAAGTCAGTGAGCAATTACTTGATGAGAAATGTGGGCAGTTGCCATTTATTCCTATTTGGCATTTGGTGATATCATCTTCCTTGCATCACTTTATTGTTATAGTTTTGTGAGGCCTCTTCAGAGAAACCTAATATTAAACATATTTGCATGGATGTAACAAATGGTGCACATAATGATGTTGATTTTACTTCTGGGATTTACAGAGGCCAAAAAGAACAAAGTTTCATGTGTGGTGATTATTGCACATTTTTATTAACTGAAATGTGTAGATTTTTCATAAATATAGGGGTCCATATCCTCAGCTGAATCTGTGCTGATATGCAACAGCCATGGATCTGGCCCATGATGTGTCACTGCAAAGAAAACCTAAAGCTGTTGAAGCAAATTTTTTTTTTTAATATATCCTTTTTGTTTATATTTGGTGTTTCTCAAATCCTAGTGATTTCTCTAAATGATCATTATTTGGTGCTGTGAACAATTGCAAACATCTGAGGTTTGATTTAAGATGTATTTACTACTGTAATAAGCACCATTGACTTCACTAGCTACTGAATGAATAACAACTCCAGGATGAGGTTTATTAGAGGAGGGACCAGCAACTCTGTAAAAATGTCAACCCTAAGTGTACCTAAGGGGACTTCTTCTAAAGTTTGGAAAAGTTTGGATAACTTTTGTTGTCAGTTTTTACATGCTTTTGCACATCCTGCTTTTGGAAGGACCAAAATATGTTCTCCTAGTATTTCCTATGCATCAGAAATGATGAACAAATATTATTTATAAAATGTTATATTGCAGTTGCACCCATAGGCCTCAGTCAAGACTCGGGCCCCATTGTGCTAGGTGCTGTGCAAATACATATGAAGACAGTCTCTCCTCCAAAAAGCTTGCAATCTAAGGCCCTGTGATTCTCTAATTGACAACATGCAGGCACTCCTGAGGTCTCTTGTAAAGCCCCAGTGATCTATCTGGGTGCAAGCGTGCGCCTCTATCAGTTAGCTGCAGAGTTGTGTAATAAATACTGGAGATTTCACAAGATTTCTAGCCCATCTTATATAGACAAATCAGGTTTTGAATAAGTTCAGGTAAGTGCTCACTCTTCTGCAGGCTTATGTAAATCTATCCTCTAAAGGCCAGATATTTAGCTGTTTGATTTCAATGAGCATTTTGTCTAAGTCTGGACTTCAGGCACTGACCCTAGATAGTTGAGGTTCACCCGTCATAATGAAAGTTTATATTTTCCTCTAAACTCACCTAGAACAATGTTCATGGTACTATGTCTCTGCTTGGTTATTGGAAGCCTGTTATGAAACTCAGCTGTCCCTATCCTGTGGTGGCAAACCCTTTTCTGTATGAACAGTCTGACAGTGATCAAAACACACTGTAATTTGATTGAAACAGGATGTTACACTCAGCACCGTGTCTATAAGAACTGCAAAATGCAGTTTAATAATAACAATGTTGCTAATAAAGAAAATCATTAAATAGGTGTACAAATAACAGCAGTAAAATAAAGTCATATTAGTTTAATAGCAGAGGAATGGGTGATAGTATTTTTCATAGCACAATTCCACAGCAATCTTAAATTGCTATTACAAAGCAGTCAGGAATTCACTTCAGAAGAACAAACACTACCTCAGTGACTTGTGAGGGGATGAAAGTTGGTTGGTAATTTCTGGTAGAGAAGTGCTGGCATGCTGCCAGTGAAGGTACATATTTTGATCTGTTATGCCTCTGCTTCTAGAAGTGGCAGAGGGAGGGAGTAGAGTTCTGTTGAATTCCCTTTACCTTGCAATGCACAAGAACCTTTATCCAATGGCTGGTATGCCTTTTCACTGGAAGTGCCACCTTACTACCGTAGGATGTGTCTACACTGCAATTAGACACCCGCGGCTGGTCCGTGCTCGCTGACTAAGGCTCACAGGGCTCGAGCTAAAGGGCTGTTTAATTGCAGTGTAGACATTCAGGCTCAGGCTGGAGCCTGAACTCTGTGACCCTCCCACTTCACAGGTCCTAGTGCCTGGGCTCTGGCCCAAGACTGAACATGTACACTGCAGTTAAACACCCCTTAGCCTGAGTCCCGGGAGCCCAAGTCAGTTGGCATGGATCAGTCATGGTTTTTTTTTTTTTAATGGCAGTGTTGACATACCCTTAAAGGTTGAATTTGCTCTCTCCATTGCTCATCAGTATTCACAGCACCTGTTTGCTTTGGTGTCTATTGTTAGGTAATATGTAGGTGGTACTTGGAGTATTCTTTTTCCTTCAGCAGATACATTTGAAGTATTCCCATACCCACTGTTAAATCGGGTAGAAGGTTACATTTGGATGCCCTAGAGTTTATTAGATTGATGATAAAAGCAAAATGTTTAAAACGTTTCTCCTAAATTAAAATCTTCCCTGCATTGTAAACATTCATTATGCTGTTAGTGGAAGATGAAAGTGACAAGAAAAGGCCCCTTCATGCTCTTCTAGGTAGAAAAACAAGCCTCAGACATGTTTGGTGCCAGCTAGTGCTGAATACCCAAAGGCTGCTCTCTGAGAAGCCACAATCTTGGAGTACAGGAGTGCCCTTCCTTTTCCCCATGATGGCAGGCTTGGTGTGTAGGAAAGTTCTGGAGACAGGTAGTCTCAGACACAAACTACCTTGTTAGCAGGAAAGAGCAGCTGATATGTCCATAGGATTTGTGAGTAATAGAGACCACCTTTTGTTGTTCTTTCTGAATTCCTTCAGGAATTCAGGGGGCACCGACTGCTTATAATTCATTTCATATTCTTACCATCTCAGAACTGGTTTTATTGGATATAAAAGCGTTCTGATTTCTAGCAAATGGGATGACATGTGCTTGGTAAATGGGGTTTGTGCGTTGGGACAGGGTGGCAAGTGGTTTTTTGGTGTTGCATAGCAGTACAGTATGTCCAGATGCATGGTCCTCATGGGCCATTTTGCTGAACTGCAACCACACCTGATTATTTGTTCAGTATATCACTGCCAGTCAACTCCCTTGATTTCTGTTAAACATAATCGGCCAAATCCATCCTGGGTTTAATTGCATTGATTTCAACTCCACTGAAATCAATGTACTTAAATCAGAGGATGGATTTGGCCCAACCACTATATAATTACTTTAAGGACTTATGATTTAGGGTCTAATCCTGAAAGAGGCCAGAGGTGCTTAGTACCCATAACTCCCAGTAACCTTGCTGAGAGACAAGGATGCTCAGCACCTCACAGAAAATGACTCGAGGCTAGCCTTATTGCATAATGGGTAGTGATTCAGTAATTGCCCATGGATCTTTTGATTTATGAAATAATGGATTTGCTTTCTCCATATGTTCATGATCTATCATTGAGATTGGTATATCTGGATTTAACTCTACATATCAGTTCTATTTCCCCTTACGTCTTATTCTATGTTTATACACCTATACGTAATGCCAAAGGTCCTTACTCCTCCGTGACTTTCTTTCCCAATGCTGGAACTAATTTATGGTTGAAAAGAAGAACATGGGAACTGTTTTATCTGATGCATTTCAATCAGTAAGGTTAAGTCAGGAAAAGTGCCCCAAAGTTAGGAAACCTCTTGAGTCTGCCAAACTGAATAGAAAACCTTGATAGCTGGCTTTATTGTGAGAATTTGGGGGATTTCCTGTTTTAGCTAGAAGTACCACAAAAATAGCTTCTTGTGTGGTAGTTTGGCACTTTAATTTCTGTCCCTTGCTAGAAAAAAACGCAAAGGTCTGAATTATTTTTCTCTTAAAATGACATTTTAAGATACTACCTACACATTTTTGAACCTCCCAAAAGAAGAGCTCATTTTGGGGTTTGTTTTGAATTCTAGTTTTTACTTTGACTTAGAAACAGATTTTTTTTTTTTTTAA
The DNA here is from genome assembly GCF_013100865.1 of Trachemys scripta elegans. Lineage (NCBI taxonomy): Eukaryota > Metazoa > Chordata > Testudines > Emydidae > Trachemys > Trachemys scripta. Next base: position 86,303,847 of record NC_048301.1, read on the forward strand.
ATCATGAAGCTCCCTAGAATTCACTTGGAAAGGATATAATAGCACTGTAAAGCTGTGGTTGGTTGTTATGCATTCTGTAGCATTGCACTGCTGCCAGCTAAAATTGCAGTAGAAGTTACTTTTGGCTTTTGCAGTTTGAATTCAATATTTTTTTGCATGCAGACTGATGCTAAATGAGATCAAGTGCTGCCAGTCTTTTTTTGGTGGTGGTTCTAACTGGGGCCATGTATTAGTTATTACTACTGCATGCTGTTCACTCTCCATCAATTAAATTACTATTTGTCCTTTTTCATGAGATTGTGTTTTGATATTGTTTCTATGCTTCACTAAGACGTGTTCTCAGATAGCAATTCTTAGAATGTAGCACTGAAAAGATAGTTAAGTCATATATTGATTTGATATGTAGAAAATGTTGTGCTTTCTTATTACATTGGGCAGGGCCAGCTCCAGGGTTTTGGTCGCCCCAAGCAGCCAGCCAAACAAACAAACAAACAAAAAAGCCGCGATTGCGATCTGTGGTGGCAATTCGGCGGGAGGTCCTTTACTCCGAGCAGGAGTGAGGGACCGTCCACCGAATTGCCGCCGAACAGCTGGACATGCTGCCCCTCTCCGAAGTGGCCGCCCCAAGCACCTGCTTGCCAAGCTGGTGCCTGGAGCCAGCCCTGACATTGGTTTACTCAATGGGTATTTACCTGTCTTGCAGGGACCAAATCCATAAATATTCCCTATATCCAAGACAAAGAGTATTTGGTGTAGATCTGTCTCTATTCTTTATAGCAGGGGTCGGCAACATTCGGCACGCGGCTCGCCAGGGTGCTTACCCTGGCGGGCCGGGCCAGTTTTATTTACCTGCTGACGCGGCAGGTTCGGCCGATCGCGACCCACACTGGCCGCGGTTCGTCGTCCCGGGCCAATGGGGGCGGCAAGAAGCGGCGCAGGCGAGCGATGTGCTGGCCGCGGCTTCTCGCTGCCCCCATTGGCCCGGGACGGCGAACCGCAGCCAGTGGGGGCCGCGATCGGCCGAACCTGCCGCGTCAGCAGGTAAATAAAACTGGCCCAGCCCGCCAGGGTGCTTACCCTGGCAAGCCGTGTGCTGAACGTTGCCGACCCCTGCTTTATAGTATCCTTTCATCTGTAATATTCTGTCCAGGTTTCAGATGTAGATTATAAATGGTATTCAATTATTACATTTAACTCTTCAGATACTACTACAGTGAGTGCCACAGGAATATGAGAGAATAAATTTGAAGGTGCGTTAAATAGCTATTTTTACACGTCATTGTAAAGTGATCGTAGGTGAATTGAAATCTTTTCTTATCTTCCTCTCCTACCTATATTAACAACATCTTCCTTTTCACCATACAGTAGCCCTCACATTCTTTGAGGTATTACATGTTAGCAAATTATATTTATTGTATATTTACATACATTTTATTGTATGTTCTCTTTATGAAGAGGAGCAATAATTCTCAGTTCCTCTACTTTTATTGCTCCTCATTATAGTTGAATTGGTAGAAACGGGATCAGACTTTGATTTTTCTTTCTCTCACAATTCACTAATGTATGTTGTTTTAAAATATATATTAAATGTGAACAAAAAGGATGAGTGTGAAATGCCCTAATACCTACTAACTAATATTTACAAAAAGGACACAGAGCTAGTGGGAGGAGATCAATTAAATGCTGCATCCCGACATGGTCCTGCTCCTTGAGAAAGGTGAGACTGTAGTGTTTCCAGCTGGCCTATATTAACCCTGTAATTTCTGAGAGAGAGCTCTGAACTATATTTATATCTATTTACATGCCCCCATCATTGTATTATCCGAGTATCTCTCAAGCATTCATTCATTTATGCTCACAGTGCCCTTCTGCCGAAGGGAAGTGTTATCCCCATTTTTCAGATGGGGAACTGAGACACACAAGTTAAGTGACTTGCCCAGGGTGTGTCAGAGTCTTTTACAGAGTTGTCAGTTGAACCCATATCACTTGAATCTCAGTCCAGTGGGCTAATCACAAACCATCCTTCTTTCCTTTTGACTGTACATTGAGCAGCAGCATAACTTTACTCCTACTTTTTGAACTCCTCCAGCCCAACACACCCTCACTCAGAAAGGAGTGATACCATTGATGTATACCTCCTCCACTATCTATCCACTATCTATCCAGCCACCCATCATAGTATTAGAGTGCCTTCTAGTCTGAATAAGGCATACATGGGTTTATGGTGTAGTGGTGATCACTGTAATTACTGCTACTGTATCTATTATAACCTATCATACTTTCAATAACTCTTGCGGTTCTTGATAATTGCTTCAGTGTTGGGAGAAGGGAAAAGAATTATTTCATCATTATTGCTGCTGGTAAGCAACAGAATTTCTTTTGGAGTACTATATGGCAGTTGGATTAGCAGTATTTGGTGCTACATTTCAGGTGCTTAGGTGGCTTCATTGACATGGGCCACAGGAGTGACAGCAATAGAGGCAGTTCCTGTGTTTCCCTAACTTAGAATTGCTAGGTGAACCGTAACAACCTCCTGAGCCTATGACGGTAGGAGCCAGGGTAATAAATTGTGTACAACATGTATATCTTCTTGATGATTTTTTCCCCCTCATTCCTGCTTCACAATTTTGGACTGACTTTTCTGTTTGTTTGTTACAGATTAGCCTGTGGCATTGGGCAAGAGAAAGGTGAGACTTTACTGAAATGTAGATGAGAGAAGAAAAAAGTGTGAGAAATTGAATCGACAATGTGGTAAAAAAAGGATGTGCTTAAAGTAGCTTTAGCTCGGTTGTTGAGGGAGAGTAGTTTGTTCCTCCTGGTACAGCAAATTAATATGTACTCAATGTGCAAACAGATAAATCTTTCCAAGTGTGTGGGGGGAGGGGCAATCATATTTTTCCCACATTTCAGTTCCTAGGTCTTAAAAGGTAACATTTCTTCAAGAGGGGACAAATCCTAGTCCCGGAGTGGTATTCATTGCTGAAATGGATCAGCTTCACATTTAATACTCATCATGAGTACTGAAATAGCCACAAAGGCCATTGTACTTTCTGTTGGGGGCAATAGCCAAGAGATCCACCAGTCCTGGCTCGGATCTACCCACATAGAGCCCCTAAAAATACATGAGTTCCTGACATCTTCCCTTGTTCTCTTGTATTGAAACTTCCATACACATGGAAGGGGCTGGACCCACCCGTTAGTCCAGAATATTCAAAGTGCTCTGCACCTCCAATCTGTGTCAGATTTTCCAAGTGCTCAGCTCCTATTTTGGTATAAAAATAAATGGCCCGATTTCCCCATCATGTTGACTGATGAGCACCTTTGAAAATCTGGCCATGAGTATCACAAAGGAGAGCAGAGCACTTCTGAAAATCAGACTCCTTATTTAAGTATCTGATTTTAGGTGCTGAAGTCTTTTGAAAATATGGCCCAGGACACTCTCAGAAAAATCTGGTCTCGTGTCTTTTGTTTTATTTTGGGTTAAGGATATTTGGCTTAATGGGAATGGTGCAGCATTAGAAATGACATTGTAACCATGGTGCCCAGATAGCGTGTGAGGGAGTAAAAACAAAACTAACTCCAATATTCCTGCTTTCCTTATTGCCATTGAGTTAAGGATCTCTGACTTTGCAGTCTGTCCAGTTTGCATTAAATATCACAATGAAAATCCATACCAACATAGTGATTCCTGTGGACTCTCTGCAGTTAGTCTTGAATGAGTATATTTTTTCACACATAATTCCAAGTACATGCATAGTGAATACAGACTGTTCTGCAATTGCTGCTTTATTTACTTGGAAAATAGCTATTTGCTGTTCAGTATACACAAACATGCAGTATTTTGCTCAGAAAAGCTTGTGAATCCAGGCATTTAATTTAATATATTTTCCTTTAAATCACATGCCTTTCCTCTCTCCCACCTTTAGAGGTTCCCAATTCTCACTCCAGCTCCTTCCTGTTGTATCAACCAGGCCAGGTACTAACAAGCTTCAACAGGACTTTATTTTTACAGTGAAAACCTCTTTACCAAGCTGCAGCTGCACCCTCTGTAACTCTCACTCAGCCTCCTCAACTCCTCCGACCTCCTTCCTGTTTCCTGTCCTTTCAGACTCCCGACAGTCAGTGCTCCCAGTTCTAATAATACAAGCAGCATCTAAACACCATATTCCCTCCTCTCTTAAGAAACTTTCCCAAATAAAATAAACATTGTTGTTCTAACCACAGGAACAAATATGAAACAAGACACTATATTATTGGCAAAAATATTACACTGAAAACACTGTAGATACTACATAACATAGTCTCTAGTCCAGGCAGGTGGTCGTTTGTATCTGACAGGCCGCCTCTCAATCCGGGATTCCAGTGCAATGTCTTGTTGTGTTGGTTCTATGGTGAAGTTATCCAGTGCAGACTGGGTGTTGACATAATTTCCTCTTGGTGCATAGGCAGGTGCAAGATAAGAAGCATTCCATACCCGCCCATCAGAAAGTCAATAGGTGTAAGGTCCCTTCTTCTCTATGATTTTAAGAGGAGCTGTGAATTTATGGTCCCCTTTGCGTAAGATTCCAGGTTTTCATATTCTAACAAAGAAACGACACTCAAACTTTTGTCCCTTAGCGCCCTGCTGCTTGTTTGTGAAAGCCTTATACTTTGGTTCTGTTCAACTGTTTTTCTCACATCATCCTTGTTTGGGGCATCAGGTCGTTCCTTTAACAATCCAGCAATGTTTAGTTTAGTATTCATCTGTTTCCCATGCAGTAACTCTGCGGGTGATATTTGCGTTGTGGCATGTCGTGTAGCCCAGTATGCTTGCAAGAAATCAGTAGTGAAGGGTATCCACAATCGCCCTTCCAGTTTAGCTGTTTGCAATCTCTCTTTCAAACTTCTGTTAAACTGTTCGATTTCCCTGTTGGCTTGAGAGTAATATAGGGATGACCTTCTGTGTAAAATGTTCCTCTCTGCTAGAAAGGTTTCAAATTCCAGGGAAGTAAATTGACTACCATTATCGGAAACTAGTTCTTTGAGGTTACCTTCCCTACTAAAAACTGAAGAGAGGAACTTAATTACTGTAGCAGAAGAGATTTGCGATGTAAACACTACCTCAGGCCATTTACTGAAATAGTCTATTAAAGAGATGGCATAATGACAGTCAATTGGAGCAGTATCAAAGGGTCCTACAATGTCAATCGCAGATTCAGGAAGAGGAACAGGCTGTAATGGAGGGTTACATGTCACTGCTGTCTTATCATGCATTTGGCAAATGACATAGGATTTTTGAGTGCTTCAGTCCATCCCTGGCCACCAATACAGATCCCGTAGTCATTGTTTGGTTCTGACAATTCCTTGATGAGTATCATGTGCCAGGTGTATGAGTTTTGACTGTAATTCTTCTGGCACAAGTAGCTGGTGTGTACCTCATAGCACACAGCCATCGAGCAAAGAAAGTTCATTCTGAACTCTAAAATAAGGCAGCAAAACTGGGTCAAGGTTTTTAGGGTTACTGGGCCATCTCTTTGTCAGAAATTCCCATAGTTTTTGTTGAATTGGACATGCTGAACAAGCAGCTTGAAATTCTTCTCTTGTAACTGCAGTAAGAGTTCTTGTAATAAGCGCAACTACTACATCCTCAACCTCCGGTGGACCATCTGGTGAAGGCAAAGGCAGGCGAGAAAGGCAATCAGCTACCACATTTTTGTTTCCAGGCTTATATTCCAGTTCATAATTGAAAGAGAGTAGTCTTGCAGACCATCGAGCAATATGATATCCTGCTCTTCCCAGTCCTTTCGTGGTGAGCAACGTCATCAAAGGGCTGTGGTCTGTGCACAACTTGAACGTGCGGCCCCACAGGTAAGTTCTCCATTTTTCAATAGCCCAGACACAAGCAAGTGCTTCTCTTTCAACTGTAGAATATTTTCTCTCAGCATTACGTGAGAAATGTCCTTGTCCTTGAAGCAAATGCAACAGTCCTCTTTGTGTTGTCCTCATGAAGTTGTGTGAGGACAGCCCCAAGTCCCTAATCAAAAGCATCAGTAGTTACAATTGTGGACAATGTGGGACTGAATAGTGCAAGTACTAGACTATGTACAATCAAGTCTTTCACCATTTTGAAACTAGCTTGTGCATCCGTTGTTCACACTAAGGTTGAACTTCTCCGTAGTAATTCTTGTAACAGTTCAATGACAGAAGCATAATTGGGAATGAATTTTGCATACCAGGAGGTAAGACCCAAGAAGGAACATAAAGTTTGCAAATCTGTTGGAGGAGGAGCATTTGAAATTGCCAGGATATGATCTGGATCAGGTTTTAGTCCAGCCTATGAAATTGTATGCCCCAGAAAGGAGAGTTCAGTTTGTCTAAATTTGCATTTGGACCTATTGAGCTTGAGGCCTGCTTTGCTGATGCAGTTTAGTACAGACGTCAGGTTATTGTCAGGCTCCTCAGTAGTATTTCCAAACGTGATAATATAATCCAAATAGCACTGAACTCCATATTGATCCTTCAGAATCAATGACATCATTTTTTGGAAGGCACTTGGGGCTGATGCGAGACCGTATGGAACACATTTAAAATGAAATAGTCCCTCATGTAATAAATGCTGTGAGGTCTCTGCTGTCTTCATGCAACATAACCTGGTGGTATGCGCTCTGCAAATCAAAGACCTCTCTGGCTTTAAGATTAAGCTTGATAAGTTTATGGAGGAAATGGTTTGATGGGATAACGTGATTTTAGTCAATCAACAGTGTGCCATCGCTGGTAAATAGTATCAATGGTCAACGAGGGTCTGGCTGGAGACTCTTGCCTGCATGCTCGGGGTTCTACTGATCACCATATTTGGAGTCGGGAAGGAATTTTCCTCCAGGGTAGATTGGCAGAGGCCCTGGAGGTTTTTCGCCTTCCTCCGCAGCATGGGTCGGGGGTCACTAGCTGGAGGATTCTCTGCGACTTGAAGTCCTTAAATCACAGGATCTGGGGACTTCAACAGCCGAGTCAAGGGAAAGGGGGTGGGTCAGCTTTTGTGGCCTGCATCATGCGGAAGGACAGACTAGATGATCATACTGGTCCCTTCTGACCTTAAAGTCTATGAGTCTGAGTCTAAATCAAGAGTAGAAAACATCTTTGTTCCATGGAGTTCTTTTATGTGAGGAAGATGGCTGTCAATCACAATAGCTTTATTTGGATCCCTTAAGTCCACACAAAGGCGAATGCCTCCATCCTTCTGCGTCACTACTACAGGTGAAACCCATTCCGAGGAGTTAATCTCTTCAATAATGTCCTTTTGAACAAGTTTTCTAAGTTCCTCTGAAACAGCTTCCCTGACTGGAAATGGTAAGTGCCGTAATTTGTCGTACAGGCATCACATTATTCCACATTTTAACTTTATGCAGAAACCCATAAGCACAGTCGAGTTTCTCCTCAATCTGGTGTTGGGTCCCAGCTGAAACTGGTGTGTGTACCGCAAGAGTGCTTTGCTGAGGAAGATCAATTCGTCCATTAACTACCCTGAGGTTTAAAGCAGCCAATAAATCTCTGCCAGGGATAGGAGTGCCTTTGTGGACAATGTAGAACTCTGCAGTTACACCGCAATCACCAAAAGTAACTATTGCTGGGAGGCAGCCTGCACTGGAATATGGTTCCAAATAGCATACCAAGTGAAGTTTGGGTTCAGTAAGAGGCACATCTTTAAAGTAATGCAAATAGATGGAATCAGGTAGTATAGATACTGCTGAGCCAGTGTCCAACATTAGCTGAATAGAGTGTGATTTGCCTGAGGGTATGGTGAAAGCATTTACAGTGCACTTTATCTGTTCTGGAATATGTGCAGTAGTGATTTTGTCCACACTCAGCACAGTAACATCTGGTATTGTAACTGCAAGCACCTGTTGATTGAACTGGCTACTGCGACATACTTTAGCAAAATGCCCAATCTTTTTGCAATGATTGCACTGAGCTACTTTTGCTGGGCATCCTGTGTAGCTTGCAAGATGTTGTGGGGATCCACAGCGAAAGCATGCTTTTAATGTATTTTGCATTTGCTGATTCAGTGGCTTTTTATTAGTTTTCCTCTTGCAATTGTTTGTCTGCAGCGATAGTGAACTTTTCTGCAAAGGAATCACAGCCTGGCCTGTGCCTCCTGTATCTTTGCTCATTATTTTGGCTTCAGCTGTAGCTGACTCAATCTGAGCAGCAATGGTTATTGCTTTTTCTAGTATAAGTTGTGGTTCTAGAAGTAAGCGTTCTCTTACATGAAGCATGGTTGTTTTCTCAATGAGCTGGTCTCTAATCATCTCATCTGCCATATTCCCAAATTCACAAGTTACAATCAGACTCCTCAGGGAAGCAATATACGGCATTATAGTCTCCCCTGGTTTCTGCTCACGCTGGCGAAGTCTGTAGCAATTAGCTACTACATTCACTTTTGGCACAAAAAAGTTCTTTAATGCAGTGAGTGCAGTCTCATATTTACCATCTGCAAGGGGAAAAGTATAAAATATACGCTGCCCTTCTGCTCCAAGACAGTGGATTAGCAGAGCATGCTTTCTTACTTCAGAAATCTCAGTAGCACTGATTGCAAGCAGATAAGTCTCAAATATATGGATTCAGACAATAAAAGCAATTGGAGGCTCACCTGGGCATTGCAGAAAGGGTGCAGGTGGGTTCAGAGGCAGAAGATCCATTCTCGTCGCCAAAACGTATCAACCAGGCCAGGTACTAACAAGCTTCAACAGGACTTTATTTTTACAGTGGAAACCTCTTTACCAAGCTGCAGCTGCACCCCCTGTAACTCTCACTCAGTCTCCTCAACTTCTCTCCCCTCCTTCCTGTTTCCTGTCCTTTCAGACTCCCAACAGCCAGTGCTCCCAGTTCTAATAATACAAGCAGCATCTAAACACCACACTCCCAAATGAACAGTTGGCATCTCAGGTCTTGGTGCCAAAAAAGAATTTGAAGAACAGCTAGCCAATCACTCAAAAACTAATAGCAATTTGTTTAAAGTACATTAGAAGCAAACAACCAGTGGGGCCACTGAACGATTGAGGAGCACTGTAAAGGAGCACTCAAGGACGATAAGGCCATTGCAGAGAAATTAAATGGTAATTCTTTGCATCGGTCTTCACGGCTGAGGATGTGAGAGAGATTCCCAAACCTGAGCCATTCTTTTTAGGTGACAAATCTGAGGTATTATCCCAGATTTGTCATTAGAGGAGGCTTTGGAACAAATTGATAAACTAAGCAGTAATAAGTCACCAGGACCAGATGGTATTCACCCAAGAGTTCTGAAGGAACTCAAATTTGAAGTTGCAGAACTACTAACTGTAGTCTGTAATCTATCATTTAAATCAGCTTTTGTACCAAATGACTGGAGGGTCGCTAATGTGACCCCAATTTTTAAAAATGGCTCTAGAGGTGATCCCAGCAATTATAGGCTGGTAAGCCTGACTTCAGTACCAAGAAAACTGGTTGAAATTATAATAAAGAACAAAATTGTCTGAAACATAGATTACCACAATTTGTTGGGGGAAGAGTCACCATGTTTTTTGTAAAAGGAAACCATGCCTCACCAATCTACTAGAATTCTTTGAGGGGTCAACAAGCATGTGGACAAGGGGGATCCAGTGGATATAGTGTACTTAGATTTTCAAAAAGCTGTTGACAAGATCCCTCACCAAAGGCTCTTAAGCAAAGTAAGCTGTCATGGGATAAGAGGGAAGATCCTCTCAAGGATTGGTAACTGGTTAAAAGATAGGAAACAAAAAGTAGGAATAAATGGTCAGCTTTCAGAATGAAGAGAGAGAAAATCTATTCCTGTCTCATATAGTTAAATGGTCCATCAGGTAGCTTGAGCCAGTTCTCTGGCAGGGACCAAAACCTTTTATTTTGACCCTAAGTTCAATAGGGAGCCTGTATGGGGCCATGAGAACTGGTTTGATGTGCCTGCAACAGCCAGCATTGCTGAGTAAGTGGGCTGCCACATTTGAATCCAGTTGTAACTTTTTGTAAAGTTGGCACTTTCATTCCTAGTTAATAATATATCACATTAATATACTTTGGGAATCAAAGATGTGTGGATCACCCTGGCAAAGTCAAGGTCTGATAAGATAGGTCATGTTGGTATAGTGAGTTGGAAGTGGAAATAGGTATGTTTGCAGACATAACTATTTGGGTATATTTAGTTGCAGTGGGTAATTCAAAAGGACCAGTAGGCTATGGAACAGCTAGACAATCTGAGAACTGATGTTATAGTGGTGAGTTCTTTCCTGTGCCTGTGCTACCTCACTCTTTTTCTAGAGATTAGCTTCAGCCAGCTGCTTTTTATGCTGGTGCTGATGTTTTCCAGGCATGTTGAAAGCTGGGAGATAGTTCTATTTGTGTTAGACAAATAGGAGACATAAAGGTGGTATAGGAGATGATAGGGTCAAGGTTAGACTAGCTTTTGTGATGTGCCAATGGCCCCAAAGGGTCACAAATGTAACTAGGTATAGCTATGAAAACACACAGGTATAAGACTTGCTGAATAAAGAGATGCCATTTTTTCTATTCTAAAGTCCCTTTCCCCATCCTCCCACATACCATTATCATGTTATAATTATTGATGGCCACTATTGCTGCAAACCAATGTAAGTAAAAAAAAAACAAACAAAAAAAAACCTAGTTTGAATATCATTCATGTATTTTCCAACAGATTTTGTTTAGACCTTTCTGTAAGTTCACTGTATGTCCATCATGTGTGTGTTCTACTGTCTCTTTGTTTCCTCTTTTTATAGAGAAATGTCAGCATCCCCAATTAAAAGAAAATTTCAAAAATAAATGAGTAAAAGCCAGTCACAAAATTTGGAGATGAATGTATTTGTCAGAATTGAAACCTTTGACGGTAACCTACAGACTTGCATGTAGTGTCGACAAGCTGCCTTATGTCTACCAGGCCTAATATTTTTATAATTTCTCCCATTTGAATTTGAAAGAAATGGGAGGGGAACAAAAACTGCCCCTATGGTATTATCTATACAAATTCACACCTTTTTATACGTGAAGGTATATGCAAAGTAAAGGGCTTATTTGAAAGAAACTGGTATCATTGGATTTGTACTAAAGCCTTCAAAAAAATTGAAAATTCCAAACAAGCACAATGATATATTTTTATTTAGGCAGCTGAGAAAGGATAGCTCTAAAACCATCTAAAATTCATATTGCTTTTTCACTCATAGTAAATACATCTCACAGGTCTTTTATGCTCACACGTATATTCAAGTTTCCTGAGTGACACTGACCTTTAGGGCTTAGAAGTCCTATGCTCACTACACCACACTAGATTTTGTATCTTTTAGGCTCTTTTTATTAGGAACTTTGTAATGGTGGTTGGGGCTTGGAAACTACTCCAGTGAGGGGATTTTTCCCATTACTTCTCTTTTTTCACTATCTAACCTAGGTATTACTCTTTCTCCCCTCATTAGTGGGTGATCATAACAAGAGCTGGAAGTGAGGAAAAATCTAGCTGGTGTGACTCTCTCACATGTTTATCATCAAGCTAACATTAGATGTACATCACTTATTAAAGTTGGCAGTGAGCATTCAGGTACTGTATATGGAGTGATGAATTAACCCTTAGAATTTCTCTGGACTGAAGCTAAAGTTGTTGGCCCCAGCTCACTTCATTTGTTTTCAGTTGAAAAACTTTGTTAAAATCATGGTGCAGAACATTTTCATTGTTTTTGCAGATTTGGGGAATGTGCATTTTAGTTAGATTTAAACTCCCAGAACGAATCAAGTGCAGGGGCCAAGGGTTGCCCTCCACCTGAAATCAATGGGGCCAGGATTTCATCTCTGTGTTAGGCTTTAAACTTGTCACTGGTCTGAGAGTGATTATTGCCATGATTGAATACTAAGAATTACTACTAATATTATGTACCTTTAAGACCCATCTTAAAATATTCACATAAGAGGAACTTGAATAAAAGAAGCTCTGGATGAAACATAGATCAGGAAAAAGCAGGGGATGAGGGGGCTGGGAAATAGGAAAAATACAAATGAATCCTGATCACTGGTATAAATCTGCGCTAACTCCACTGAGTTATGGAATTATCCCAGATTTACATCAGTGTAACTGAGATCAGCATTTGTCCCAATGACTTTGCATTTGGGGGTTCAGATTGCTGCAAGCTTTTGAGAGAGACAGAAGCAAGAATCAGCTATTTTCATAGTGGAATATATCTGTGTATGTTTGTCAATATTCAACATCAAACTGCTATTTTTTTAAAGGAGACATGAAAAAAATCACTGAAGCTCTCACCTTAGTGGAAATGATCATCTTAGAGAGAGGTGTTTTTAAAAGTTTCACCAGTTAATGTTTCTCATGCTCTTATTTCTCCCTAATAATCTCTCCATTAATCTATGAAGAGATACTGTAATTAATTTCTGTAACCAAAGAATGCATTTATTTTTGAGTGCAGAATAATATTTAAGATGAACGTGCTGCTGTGTAAAGCAAATTCTACACATATTGAGAACCTAAGATATAATCATGGCAATTACTGTAAGAAAATTGTTTTCAAATACATGCTCTCTCTAAGGCTGGCTGAGACGCTTTGGACATTGTCCTCAAAATGGTTGTGCTCACAAGTGTATTATTACTCCCATGGAGGAACACACTAAGGCTGCAGGAGAAAATAAATTTGCAGTCATAACAGAATCCAGGAGTGGACCTTCAGATTGCGCCAATCCTTTTCCCATTTTTGCTTTATATTACTGTTTGTGTATCTTTATGGCTAAGATACTTTATTTTCTATATAGTGTCCATTTGAGGACAGAGTGGGAGCCTATTTCACAGTCTATTTTAGAGCAGTGGTTGATACCCTGATTTGAGATACTAAGGAACAAACCAGAAAGAGCTTGTCTCCATTAAGAGAAATAGCAATTGATTTCTGAGTGCATCTATCCCTTCCAGAGGAACAATGGGCCACCAATAAAATTTTAGATGGCTGAGGAGGGAGGGATAGAGAAACAAAAACAAAATAACAGTGACAGGAAAGTTTGTATTGTTCAGCAGATACATGTCACTGGGGGCATTGACTGGCCTGGCATGACTCCACTGCAGTGAAACATGTAGCAGGCAGTAGCTTTAAATCAATTATTTGATCAGCTTGAATAATTACTCACCAAAATACCCATTTAACTCCTTTTATGGCCTCATTGTACCATCAGCTTAAAATGGAATTTAATTTTCACTTCTTTTGAAATGGCACTGCAATGTTATTGCCAATCTATTTTGTACTATGTATTAAACTTATTTTGTGACTGAAGAAAGATTTTAACATGAAGCCCTTTATGTGATTATAGTAAGTAAGACAAAACACCTCTTTGGGTAAAGCTGTGTTCTCAGTCTTTGTTCTTTCAAAAAGAAAAGAGTAACAAAAGTAAATGCTAATATTGTTTAATTAAAAGCACAAAATAGCTTTCAATTTAGGCTTAAAGGTTATGTTCTTTAAAGAAAACTAAAGGGTTTTTTTGCACACACTGCAGTGTGTGGGCTTCATTCACCACTGAGTCACTTCACATTTTATGGTGATGTAAACTTATTGTAATCAGTAGAGTTACACCAGTGCAAAAGTGGAGTAAAAGTGGTGAATCAGCCCCCAATTTAGCAATGGCAGAACTGAAACAGGTGTTACGAGTGTCAATTCAGTTAAGCATCTAAAGAACTGGGAACTGAATTTCCTGTCCATCAGGTGTCATGGAGCTACTCACGGGTGTAAAACAGCTGTGACAACAGAATTAGGCCTCTGATGTTTATCTGAGCACCCTTGGTCCAGAAGTTTTACGAGGTTCAGTATCAGAGGGGTAGCTGTGTTAGTCTGAATCTGTAAAAGGCAACAGAGGGTCCTGTGGCACCTTTAAGACTAACGAGTATTGGAGCATAAGACTTGCGTCTGATGAAGTGGGCATTCACCTACGAAAGCTTATGCGCCAATACTTCTGTTAGTCTTAAAGGTACCACAGGACCCTCTGTTGTTTTTTTACAAGGTTCAGGTTTCCTTGTGTGAAATTTCTATTGCTACTTAATTTTTAAATAGGCAACAATAGAAGAAAATAAAGCCCAGTAGGTATTTCTGCTTTTCGTTTTAGTAGGCGCACAGAAGTTCAGCAACAAAAACCTTTTATTTTAAGAGATTTTCTATAAGTACTCCAGACAGCTCCACACCTGACTACATCAGTCCTTCCTTCCTAGCCTTCTGTTCACTACTGGGAGGTCTGATTCAACAACTGAAGTCAGTGCAGTTGCACTGATGTTCAGCTTGTGTAACAAGACAGAGAATCAGGCCTGTATGTCCTGCTCAGGTCTCTTGCCTTTAGGGGAAATATATTCTGTGCTGGTACGGAGATGAGCAGGGCTGATGTGGGGATGCTGGACATGACTTGCATTCCTTGAATCCAAGGTTGTTGGGAGCCAGCTTGTTTTTGTGCAGGTCAGGGCTGCCCTGAGTGATGCTCCAATTTATGCCCAGGCACTAATGGTCCTGAGCCTTTGACCGCTCCCCTTTTTTTTCTCAAAAGGCACACTGGTCTGCCTGAAAAATTCCTGCAGCAGGGCTATTCTTGGGGGACCCATGTGGCTGCTTTGCAGTCACTTCATGCTAGGATAACCTGCTCAAAGAGGCTGCAGGACCCATTAATTAAGTCCTTTATCTCCTTCCAATTTCAACTAACTTCACATGAGCTTTCATGTTGTCCCTGTACTGAGAAATGCCACCCATGTGTTTCAGTGGGTAGGGGAACTTGATGGGAACAGTGGTGAAGGGGGACAGCCCCAGCAGCAAGGGAGGAAGACAGTTGCTGAGGGGCTCCAGGTAGGTGGGCAAGTGCGGATTGGCTAATGCCAATGCCAGGGATTTAATCTTGAGCAAGGGCCATATTGAGTCTTTTAGCTCTGTTCCTGCAGGGATTTTGCTGATGGGCCTTGGGCTCTTGGAATAGTGAGGTCCCTACCCTTGAGCACCCTTTGTCCTCATCACAGGGTGGGAGCAGGGCTAGGACTTCGAAAGAGCTGATTCTGGGTTTAGGCTGAGGAGAGCCTACCTCGAGTTGTGTATTGTATGGTAGGAGCCCTGTAACATGCCCATTGGAACCACTTAAATGCCTGGTATAAGAGAGTATGGGCAGGTAGCACCCCTTTCCTGTGTTTGTTTTTTTTGTAATAAAAAATCAATCCACGTGTCTGTCCTCGTTTTGAGTCTGTGTGCAGATCAACAGCTTTCTGATTAAGATACTTATGACATTCTGAGGTGCAATCCAGACCAAAGAGGGCTTGTCACTCCCACCCTGCAACTTTGGGTGCCTCACATGCTTTGCTGCTGTAGCTCCAAGTGCGCAGCTCACAAACAGCATGCAGATCACACCCTGAGTGTCTGTGTATAGCCACAGCCCTAGTCCAGAAGCTCTGACCCCAGCAGCCTGTCAGCAAACACCAGCCACACTCTGGCTTCTGGCTTCCAGCAGCATTACTTACTAATGCAGGGTGACTCCCAATACACTCAGTCTCAAATTCATCCCCACCCGCAACATGTGTTCCGCACTGTCCAGCCCTCTCCTTGACAGTCCAGATCTTTTAGGTCCATTGCATCTCTAAGGGGATCAATATACAACCGTTTGCTATTTTTAAAATTGAATTCAGTTTAAAGACAACACCGGATTAGTTTTAATTAAAGAATAAAACAAGTTTATGAGCCTACAAAGAGAGATTTTAAGTGAGTACAAGTATAAGGGGTTAAAATCTGAAATGGTTTAAAGAAAAATAAAGATATGATGCTTTCTAAACTTAACAAACTAGACTTGGTCAAGGTGATACTCTTACTATATGTTCCCAGCATTATTGCTGATCAGGTTTCAGGCCGGATTCTCCCCCAAAGTCCATAGGCCAGGGGTAGGCAACCTATGGCACGCGTGCTGAATTTCAGTGGCACTCACACTGGCCGGTTCCTGGCCACCGGTCCGGGGGAATCTGCATTTTAATTTAATTTTAAATGAAGCTTCTTAAACATTTAAAAAACCTTATTTACTTTACATACAACAATAGTTTAGTTATATATTATAGACTTTTATAGAAAGAGACCTTCTAAAAAGGTTAAAATGTATTACTGGCACACGAAACCTTAAATTAGAGTGATTAAATGAAGACTCGGCACACCACTTCTGAAAGGTTGCCGACCCCTGCCATAGGCTGTTTTTTTTGTTGCCTTAGGTGAAGGAGAGAGAGATGGAGAGAGAACTTGGGGTGTTTCTGCCCCGACTTTTATAGTTGTCACCTTTTCAAATGCATTTTCCTGAGGGTTACCACTAAATAATGTTCATTCCCACTGTGAGGGTGGAGTCAAGGAGTCTGCTGTCTGATGCTAAGGTGCAGATCTGTTTGTTCCTGCCCCCCCTTCCTTGCCAAAGGATGCCCACATGATAGGTGATTTGTCCATCAGCTTTGATGACACCTGGCTAGAGGTGTCAGCTTGTCTTTTGTCATTGAGAAACAGGTTTATACACTCCCCAAATTTGTCTGGTAAACACACTTCAGTCATGATTTCACCTTATGTTCATAACTTTATGTATGATGTTGCTACATGGATTTCACCATGCTATTGAACAGCAATCATAGAATCATAGAATATCAGAGTTGGAAGGGAACTCAAGAGGTCATCTAGTCCACCCCCCTGCTCAAAGCAGGACCAATTCCCAACTAAATCATCCCAGCCAGGGCTTTGTCAAGCCGGGTCTTAAAAACCTCCAAGGAAGGAGACTCCACCACCTCCCTAGGTAATGCATTCCAGTGTTTCACCACCCTCCTAGTGAAATAGTTTTTCCTAATATCCAACCTGGACCTCCCCCACTGCATCTTGAGACCATTGCTCCTTGTTCTGTCATCTGCCACCACTGAGAACAGCCGAGCTCCATCCTCTTTGGAACCCCCCTTCAGGTATTTGAAGGCTGCAATCAAATCCCCCCTCATTCTTCTCTTCTGGAGACTAAACAATCCCAGTTCCCTCAGCCTCTCCTCATAAGTCATGTGCTCCAGACCCCTAATCATTTTTGTTGCCCTCCGCTGGACTCTTTCCAATTTTTCCACATCCTTCTTGTAGTGTGGGGCCCAAAACTGGACACAGTATTCCAGATGAGGCCTCACCAATGTCGAATAAAGGGGAACGATCACGTTCCTCGATCTGCTGGCAATGCCCCTACTTATACAGCCCAAAATGCCGTTAGCCTTCTTGGCAACAAGAGCACATTGTTGACTCATATCCAGCTTCTCGTCCACTGTGACCCCTAGGTCCTTTTCTGCAGAACTGCTGCCTAGCCATTCGGTCCCTAGTCTGTAGCAGTGCATGGGATTCTTCCGTCCTAAGTGCAGGACTCTGCACTTGTCCTTGTTGAACCTCATCAGGTTTTTTTCTGCCCAATCCTCTAATTTGTCTAGGTCCCTCTGTATCCGATCCCTACCCTCTAGTGTATCTACCACGCCTCCTAGTTTAGTGTCATCTGCAAACTTGCTGAGAGTGCAGTCCACACCATCCTCCAGATCATTAATAAAGATATTAAACAAAACCGGCCGCAGGACCGACCCTTGGGGCACTCCGCTTGAAACAGGCTGCCAACTAGACATGGAGCCATTGATCACTACCCGTTGAGCCCAACGATCTAGCCAGCTTTCTATCCACCCTATAGTCCATTCATCCAGCCCATACTTCTTTAACTTGGCGGCAAGAATACTGTGGGAGACCGTATCAAAAGCTTTGCTAAAGTCAAGGAATAACGCATCCACTGCTTTCCCCTCATCTACAGAGCCAATTATCTCATCATAGAAGGCAATTAGGTTAGTCAGGCATGACTTCCCCTTCGTGAATCCATGCTGACTGTTCCTGATCACTTTCCTCTCCTCTAAATGTTTCATAATTGATTCCTTGAGGACCTGCTCCATGATTTTTCCAGGGACTGAGGTGAAGCTGACTGGCCTGTAGTTCCCAGGATCCTCCTCCTTCCCTTTTTTAAAGATGGGCACTACATTAGCCTTTTTCCAGTCATCTGGGACCTCCCCCGATCACCATGTGTTTTCAAAAATAATGGCTAATGGCTCTGCAATCTCACCCGCCAACTCCTTTAGCACCCTAGGATGCAGCGCATCCGGCCCCATGGACTTGTGCACGTCCAGTTTTTCTAAATAGTCCCGAACCACTTCTTTCTCCACAGAGGGCTGGTCACCTTCTCCCCATACTGTACTGCCCAGTGCAGCAATCTGGGAGCTGACCTTGTTCGTGAAGACAGAGGCAAAAAAATCATTGAGTACATTAGCTTTTTCCACATCCTCGGTCACTAGGTTGCCTCCCTCATTCTGTAAGGGGCCCACACTTTCCTTGATTTTCTTCTTGTTGCTAACATACCTGAAGAAACCTTCTTGTTACTCTTAACATCTCTTGCTAACTGCAACTCCAAGTGTGATTTGGCCTTCCTGATTTTTATACTCCTCCCTGGTCATTTGTCCAATCTTCCACTTCTTGTAAGCTTCTTTTTTGCATTTAAGATCAGCAAGGATTTCACTGTTTAGCCAAGCTGGTTGCCTGCCATATTTACTATTCTTTCTACACATCGGGATGGTTTGTTCCTGCAACCACAATAAGGATTCTTTATCCAGCCAGCTCTCCTGGACCCCTTTGCCCTTCATGTTATTCTCCCAGGGGATCCTGCCCATCTGTTCCCTGAGGGAGTCAGTCTGCTTTTCTGAAGTCCAGGGTCCATATTCTGCTGCTCTCCTTTCTTCCTTGTGTCAGGATCCTGAACTCGACCATCTCATGGTCACTGCCTCCCAGGTTCCCATCCACTTTTGCTTCCCCTACTAATTCTTCCCTGTTTGTGAGCAGCAGGTCAAGAAAAGCTCTGCTTTTCTTGTGAAGTTCTGACATTGTGAATACTTATCTAAGGGAGTTGGAAATTTTTTCTATGTGAATTATAAATTGCATGGATATGTGCAAATTTGTATGTGTTGATTATTAGTCAAGTTTTCTTCTATTTTGATAACCATATTGTTGTTGGTAATATGTTCGCTATCAAGCTGGTGTAATCTGCCTGGTAATTGTTCACATGCTTTCACCTTGAGTAGCAGAAAACCAGAACCTATTGTTTCAATTGGAAATGCCAATTTATGTTGCCAGGTGAAAACTGAAATCCCTGAGATTTCCCTCCACAGTACAGGTACATGCATTGTTATATAGGTATAAAGAAATTTCAGATGTGTGGCTGAACTTTTAAGAAAAATGTGGAGTGATGGGGGATATATGTTGGGTAGAGTGCAGAGAGAGAAGAAAAATACTGTCTGAAGCAAGGATGTAACGATGTAAGTAACTGTTGCATCAGGTGAGGCATGCATAGTTGAAGAACTTACTAAATCAAGCTAAGCTGAAACAGTAGGCCTATAAAGAAATGTAGCTTGTTTATCCTTCTTCCCATCCCTTAAGATTGATGTTTATGCTGCTGTGGAAGGAGGGAAAGAGCATATAGAAATATCTTGGATCTTTTAAATTTGAAGAATTTTGACAGGTGGATATGAGAGATCTGTCCATGTGCGGTCTGGAAAAAGGAAGTCCATGCAGAAAAAGTTACTTGTAGAAATACAGATGTCACCATGTGGTAGAGTTATTAGTAGAAGCAGAGTTAGAGAGTAAATGCATCAGCATTTCAGAACAACCGATAACTAGCCAACATTGGAATAGAGCATTGGTGGAAAAAAATCTAGGGATCTGGGAACAAGGCACTCTTATTTATGGGTTTAAAAAAAAAGATTTTCAGCTTGATTCTCAGCCACTGTATTGGAATGTCCTTGAATATCCAGATGCTCTATCAGGAGAACTTCAGCTCAATTTTCTGTTGTGGGACAGAGGTGGAAAAACTTGTGCCCCTCTCCATATGGGTCTCTCACCTCCTGTGTGAAAAGAAGGATTAGCCAGCCCTGTGAAAACCTACTCTCTTCAGGTTTGGGGATCTGCACAAGGAGAGTGGCCAGGTCTACCTACCCCACAGAATTCACTATGGAAATGTAGTACCGGCTGACTTGTTACCTTTCCACAGTCTTCCGTCCACACTGGAGCTACCTGCTAGGATACGTGGCCATGTGAGGAGGTAGTAATGGCATTCCTGATGTAATGAAAAGGCACAGGATCTCTGTGCAGATTGGTTTTGCAGATGCCAGAATATTTGTGGAATTCAGAGATAGACCTGTGGCTTCTGCTGCAGGGAGGCAAGCCCTCCTGAGCTCTTCTAAGAGTAAGACATGAACTGCCAAGGAGAGACTTTTGCATATAGGAACATAGCCCCCTTCTACAGGTTTTCCGAAAGAGTGGGTGATCCCCTGTTCTTCTAAATTCCCAGATGAATGCATTAACCATATTTGTTTAAAAAGGCCCTAAGATGCAATGGGCAGATCTATTGACTTTAAGTATATGTGCCACTAAATAATACTTACTGCACTTTACAAATTGAAACTGTCAGCAGGGCTAATATAGTACCAGAAGTAGGAAACTGCAGTATATGGGGGAGAAGTGAGAAACATGTTCAATCTTGGCAAACTTTCATAATTTGGTACAGGAAGTGGGTCCATACTAAAGATAAAATCAACTACTCAGCAAGTATGTACCTAGTCCATGATGGATCTTTAGGCAAAACAAGGTAAATCAAACTCCCAAAATACATTTGAATGCCTAAAGTTTTCCCAGTATAACTGCACCAGGGTCAGAATCACTTCCTCCATTCTTGTCAAATGATAATTAGGGCCAGACAGTGAGAAGAGGAGCGTATGCCTCAATCCATGCCCAAAAGGCACCCTCCACAGGACTTTCTTCCCCAGCAAGGGCACTGGGTTTCCATACATTGAGAGTGGATAGGATGGGCAGTTTCTGGGTGAAGAAGATGAGCATGTTTTCCTCCAAAATACTTGCAGGAAAATGATGACAGTTTATCCTGCTAGAAGCTTTCTTTTGCTTGGATAAACCATGCCCTCATCTCTTGAAGGAAGAATTTCTCCCAGCTAGGTTTTCTGTGTGAATTAACCCATTTGCTGGTAACAGAAGTAACTGCTTTTATCTAGGTTTATGAAAACAGCTCATGAAATCACTAACTGAAGATGTCACTTGCAAAACACCTTACATGAAATGTTAAACTAGACTCCCTGTCATACATGCTAAGCATTGCTATCCACATAGCCATTCATCTTTTTACCATCAGCACAGATCAGTGAGCAAACTAGTTCATGGCACCCACTTTACTTTCAATATTAGCCACCAGGGATATTTTCTGGGTGCATGATGTTGCTGTTGACATCTTTCTCATTTCAAAGCTTTTCTGGAGATCTAGTAGAAACCTCCTCATGTACAGGGCCGGCTCCAGGGTTTTGGCAGCCCCAAGCAGCCAAAACAAAAAACAAACAAAAAAGCCCCGATTGCAATCTAAAAAAAGCCACGATCGCGATCTACGGTGGCAATTCGACGGGAGGTCCTTCACTCCCAGGCGGAGTGAGGGACCGTCCGCCGAATTGCTGCCAAATACCTGGACCTGCCACCCCTCTCCGGAGCGGCCGCCCCAAGCACCTGCTTGAGAAGCTGGTGCCTGGAGCCGGCCCTGCTCGTGTAGCTACATGTTAGATTCACCTGTTTTCATTACTTTTCAATTACTTATTTTTTTTTTAAAAATCACTCTTCTCAATAAAACATTTTATTCATTATGGGCTGAAACCTGCAATCTGTACTTAGCCTTCCTTCTGCTCGGAGACCTAATGATGTCAATGGAACTATGTGCAGGACTGGGCACTTGGTTTCCTTCATATAAAAGAGGGATTAAGGCTCCATTTAATAACATATCAATCCTTACCATTCAAGAACATATACTGTACCTATTTCACTCTCTTTGATAAAAATGGCTTTGCCTTTTCACCTCCTGAGCTAAAAGTTCATGTCTTGGATTTTGGACACAGATGAAACTTGGTTGGATTTCGTTTAGGGACAGATAGTGGCCCACATGATAAAAGCACCGTTTGAATCCGTTTGCAAGACAAGTAAAAAAAACAAAAACAAAAAAACCCTTTAATTTTGGGTCAAACAAAACATTGTTTGGCATATTTTTAATAAAAGCAAAGGAAATAAAAGTCTGGATTCAGAAAACACACTTGTTGGTGCCTCCTTTAACACTTAATGTAGTGGTTAAGGCATTCACTTGGGAGGAGGGAGACCTGGGTTAAAGTCCTTTCTCCAGAGCAGAGATGAGTGCCCTAACTACTGGACTAAGGGGTATTCGGGGGTGGGTGTCTCTCAATCTCTGCTGTTGAAACTGTACCACTTTGTATGAAATACATCAGTAGTCATTGGGTCAGAGACAGAGAATGAATGACTCCAGTCTGGTGATTAGGGTACTCACCTGGAAGGGGGAAAAACTTGGATTCCAGTTCATGCACCATTTAATAATAGAGCATAGAGCAGAACTGTGCCCTAACTTTAGCAGTGGTAATAGTAAAATGCTAGTCACATACACATTTATATATACTCTAGAGTTAAATTCAGGAGTTTTGTACTCTTAAACTAATTTTGTGGGTATAAAGTTACAGCATAAACATAATCATAAGCCATTATTAAAAAGGACTACTTGAGGACCTAAGTGAATCTAATTATATTTTGAGCACACAAACTAGAATAAGAGCAAAGAACTGGATTACAAAATGTCAGGTAGGTTGTCAGTTTTCTCCTGTAGTGAACTCAGAACATTAGGAGTTGTTAGATTAAAACAATATAGTTGTAAAAATGTTCCTGAAATACACTTGAGAATGCCTCGTAAATTTCATTTCATTTTAACTGCACAGGAGATTTCATTTCTTGTTGCCTTTTTATTGTAATTCTTATTGCAGGGCTGTGACTTTTAACTCTGACAAGCAAGCAAAAATTTTGTTTAATTAAAAAGAAATAGTTAGGAATTATAAATTTAATAATCTGGTTCCAGTGAAGTAGATCACAATGAGACAGCATCTGACATACATTTCAAAACAGATGGTTCCTTTCTTGCCTTGTGCAGTTTTTCCTTTGGAGATGATTTTTGTGTTTGGAGTATCACTGAAAAGCTGGAGCATGATGACATGTTCTGAAATGCAGTCTAGTTTAAAATGAAAGGCAGAAGGGACCATTTGATCACTTACAAATGCACTCTTAAAACCACTAATTTTATCCTGGTATGTTGAAATACTTTAATAATAGTAACCAGGGTTTTTAAAGGAGCATAAGTGAGTTAGATTCCCAACTGTTGAATTTTAATGAGATTTGGGTGCCTAACTTCCTTAGGCTCCTTTGATTTTTTTTTTTTTAATCTTACAAAACAATTTTGCATCATTAAGTATTCAGTCATTGTGGGGTGTAGAATTTTTTTTCCAACATGTGAAACTTGGCAGTATTTTACATTAAACATATGATTTTCAGGACAAAAAGTATATTACAGGAGAGAGATGCTGTTGTGAATGAAAACCATACAATTATTTTTACTTAGCTGGTGTTTGTATAGAGGTTGATAATATATGGGTTGTAGCTTGCACGATTTCAAAATTGTCCCTAAAGATATGTAGTTCAAAACGGGATTTCTTTAAGCTTTTATGAACCTATTGTTAAGGAAAAAAAACCCACCCTTCTTGTCAAACTGCTGTGCCTGATTACTAAGGAATTCAACATTTCATTGAAAAGGAGATTTAGAATACATGAAACAAATTCTGCATAAGAATAAATGTATGAAAATTGCTGCAGGGCATCTTAAACCATTATGAAAGGAAGAGATGGATATAATAAATAATAATGGTGTTTATGAAAGATTTGGAAAGGGGTGGTATCCACTAGACATGTCGGTGTGTTCATCTTGTCTTGTAAAAAATAAGACAGATTATCATTCCCTTTTCATAAATGATTTAATGTTTGTATTGTTCAAGTAACTGAGGTTTTTCAGAGTAATAAACTATCCTATTTGGTACCATCTTCAAGACTTCATAAAATCTCCATTATATTAGTGTTACACAGTCCTCAAAATTATATACATTACATTGAAAAGATCCTTCCATTAAAAATAAAATACTTTGGAAAAGCACTAGCCAATGATATTCCCCAACATACCATATGAATCTTTCTTTTATAAAACAATCCTAATCTCTCATTCCATAACGCAATGTATGTGTCACTTAACAAGAAATACTATCTCAAAAATGACAACTGCATAATACTACTTAACACTTATGCTTTATACACCAAAATCCTGGTCTCATTAAAATTAATGGGAGCTTTGCCATTCATTTCAGTAGAATCGGAATTTATTCATGTATCTTTAACAGTTTATAAATATTAACTACATTAATTCAGCCTCACAACAAACTTGGGTGTGGTGGTAATAATGATTATTATCCCCACAAAACACAGTAAGGTTAAATGCACAATTTTGTTCCCACTGAACTTTAAATAAATAAATAATGACAGGGTGAAATCCAGGCCCCTTTCAAATCAATGAGAAGATTGCCATTGATGTCAATGGGATGGGATTGCACCCATGGAATTTTGATAAAGCCAACCATTCAAGCAAAAGTCTTGCAACTTATCCTGTAAGTCTTCAAAATGGGGCTATGTTCGGCTGATCAGAAGAGAATTTCACAGTTCAGGGCCAAACGTTAAGACTCACCATTAGTGAGTCAGCTCAGTTGGGCTTTCTATCAAAATGGAACCTGAATAGCAAGGAGGTATCCTCTAAGAGAGACAGCAGCCATCGAAATAGGTCTTGAGAGATCAAAACTAACACTTCGAACTGCTCGTGGAAACAGACTAGAGGTCACTGTAATCTAATACTCAACTGGTGTATATAAAATTATATATACACACAAACACATCACTAAGCAAATGAACACCTATATTTTGTGGCATCTGAAGTTTCTGATTTGCCTTCCAGGTGATCCCTTCAGACTATAATGTAGAAATCCAAAACAGAGTTGATAAAAGCCTGGTTATTGTGTTAATGCCCAAATCTGAGAGAACAGGTTGCAACAATCTTGTCAAGTGAAGATCAAAAAAGATCTTATGGCTGCCAGTGGTACCTGAATTTCAAGGAGCAAGTTAGGATCCCTGGATTGCAAACCTTGTACAGGATACAGGAGTTGTCTCCACTAGATGTGCAACCATTTACCAGCCATCACCTGTGCCTTGCTGTTTGAGCTTCATCCAAATGACTCAAAAAGCGAGGGTGCCAGCTTCTGTTCTCAGTTCAACTCAGATAAATCTGGAGTCTCTCTTGTGGTGTCAGTGGAGTTACTGTATTCTCATATTAGCAATAATGATGGTAGAATATGGCTTGGGGAATTATAGCAGTGGCCTTGGATGTAGAATTCCCTTGGCATACCCAGCATCTGACACAGGGAGTAGGCTGGCAACTGGAGGGAGAATGGCATTTTGGTCTGTAGCTATTCTGGGCAGTAGAAGAGGGAGTATGTAGGCAATTATGGGGAGACTGCCTTTTGCCACCTTTCCTCCTGGGGAGCTCCTTCTGTGCTATGCCACCGGAGAGGTGAAGCACAGACCCCAGCTTTGTGTTTTTGTGAGCACAGCCATGGTGTGCATAAAGTACTGAGTTAATAGGCCACCTAGAAGAATAAGATTCATATGGCTGCAAAGAGGAAAGCTTTTCTTCTTGTATCAAGGACAGTTTACTTTCACCATGAGCCATTGTTTAGACAGAAGCTGAAATTTAAGTTCTGTAACTGTAAGGAAATGTTTTTATTTAGGTGATATTTTTTTCTTTAAAATTTCTTCGTGCATACTACTATAACTGGAAATCAGTTTTGTAAGTGTCTGCTGTGTCACGGAATCAGCAGTTTGTGAGAGAAGACCATGATTTATTCAAACGGGCAAAAGTTTGTTCCTCTGAGAAATTTGGTCCTTAGAAAGTATTTGAGATTATTGCGATGAATATAACAATACCTTGCCTCAACATAACACATACTTGGGCAGAAACACAAAAATGGATAGGCTGAGGACACTGTTAGGTACATCTCTTACAAGGCTAGGAGAGGCTATTATGCAGTCTATGACAGATATTCTCCTGGGCTTCTGAGGTAACGTAAGGAGAGGCACCTATTTGTTTAGTACAGGTGCAGTCAGATCTCTCCCCCAACCTCAATGTCCTGCCAACATACTTGGAGAAGAGGCCGGTCCCATTCCACCCAGATATACCATACTGGGGCTTCTAGTGCTGTTGTCATTGTTAACTGTCCCTTTGTGCTCAGCCGGCCTGCAAGCACATCATTTCCCCCCTTCCACTTGAGGTAGCTGTAGAAAAAATTGTACAATGCACCCTGTTTTCTTTATACCCTATTGGAAATAACCAAAATCTTCTAACAGGGTGTATAGAAACAGAAGCTCTTTTAATAACATCAGACAGATGACAACATACTTTAGACATGAGTCTGTTCCTGTTTCTGATCCTTAGATGGGGAGAGAGATACTGTAGCACAATATATTGCACTGAAGTTTGAGTTATATTAACAGCATTTTGGTATCATGCTCACAAATGAAAGTGTTTGATAACCCTCTTTTCTGTTTGTAAGATACAGGCTTAATGCATGATTCAGGTTACGCAGTGCTTAGGAATTTCAGTGAAATTACAGTGAAAACTGCATTTGTTAGCAGGATAAGACACCAGCATTTGTATAATATACAAATAAAATGGAAGGAAAATGATCTTTCATAATGTGAAATATGCCACATTTGAAGTATCCAATTTTTATATTGAAAACAAATGTAGTTAAGTGGAAAAAAAAAACTGGCTGGGTGTTTTTCATTGACTTAATTATATATTTTAAATCCACCATCTTTCTTTCCAAATGAGTTGTCCATTTAAGGTATAAGGTGGAATTTTTCAAAAGAACCCAAATGACTTAGCAGTACAGTTCTCATACTTTTGAAAATCTCACCCATACCTAAAATGAAAGAGGACTTTGAAGTTCCCAGTTAACATATTCCCTTAAGAAAATTTATAGGAAAATTCAAATTTTGAAAGTAGCACAAAACTATACTATTTACTTCCTGTAATTTCCAGTTTTCTCCCTGCCACCCCAGGTATCCTGCTTTCTACAATCCGTGAAATCATGCTAAGTCTGTTAACACCAAATATAATTTCATGCCACTGCACAGGCTGAAATCCCATACTAAAAAACAAACAGAAAAATACATAAATACTCTTAAATAACTCTATGGATTTCTTAAAATAGCAATATAAGGTAATTTCACATTACTAATAACTTTCCTAGATGGTTTTACATGTTTGTTACCACCCTTAAAACAAAGTTATCAAACAATGATTTGAGAAAATCCATTCCTTTTTTGGATTCATTCAAGTTTTTACACTAATCTGGCAACTTCACATTAAAGATATGTCTAAACTGCTTCCTAGCACAGGTAGAAAGACAGACACTAGCTCTCCTTGAGCTAGTGAGCTAAAATAGCAGTGTAGCCTTGAAACCACAAGTGGAGGCTTGGGCTAGCTGCCCAAATACAAACCCATCTAGAAGAGTTAGTATGTGTCTGTCTCTCTGCGATGGAAGGTAAGCTCCCAGCTGCTACGGCAAGATACCCTAATTTGGTAAGGTTTTTGTTCGTTTGCGTTTTTTTTAACTGTATAACTCTGATCCTGCATTAAAATCTGCTATCCTATACCTCTTTACCCAGAGTCCCATTAGGGTCACTAGGATCATGCATATGCTCAGGGGTGTATTAACTTTGCTTTGGATTGCCTGCAAAGGTTGGGATAGGCAATGTAAATCTGAGATCTCCATAAAGAGTCCTTTCTATGCTCCTGCTGTTGAGAAAACTATTATGTTCTTGCACTGGAGAGACAGACTTTAAATTAGTATTTCCCCCTTGTTCTATTTACAGAATACACAAACCCATGAGAATCCTGAAGTTTTACCTCAACCGCACAACAATTGAAGGATGATTTTGTGGTTAAAGTGCTTGTCTAGGACTCAGGATATCTGGGTTCAATTCCTAGCTCTGCTAGAGACTTCCCTTGTGATCTGGGGCAAATAATTTAATTACTGTGTGCCTTAGTTTCCCATCTGTGAAAAGGGGATAACTATAAAACCTTCTAATCTTTGTTGATCTTGTATATTTATATCGTAAGCTTTTAGGGACACTGACTCTGCGTTTGTACAGTGCTTAGCAGAATGGGGCTTTGATCGCATTTTGATTCTGCATGAAGTACAGTGGGGTACAGTATATAAACAGAACATGGCTTGCTTATAGTTTAACCATAGCTTTGATTATTTGGCTTCTTTGCACTTAAGCCAAATCATTGATGGTGCTTTCATGTAGTCTTTGTAGTTTAATATACCTTGGTTGATTAAAAAATTCATTTTAGCCTTTAATAAACACCGTATTATAGTATATGTGAAAATCTTTAAAATTTTTATTTTCATAACATTCTGTGGACATAACTTAGATTTTCAGTGTTCAAAATAAAAACCTCCCTCATTTTCTAAGTGAAAGAACTGGAGATACACTAGATATATTATGTAAACACAACCATCTCATTTGTGCACATATGTGCAATTTTTCATCACAACAAAGATTCAGAGCTATGAAATTGCCATAGAAGCCAAGTGAAAAAATTGGCAGGTCAGATGAACTATAGCGAGACCTTCATAGACTTAGACTTTAAGGTCAGAAGGGACCATTATGATCACCTAGTCTTCACATTTACACTTTGCTGAATTCATGCGGTAATGGGGATAATATAATTCTTTTAAGTGACTTCATGCTGAGGAGCTATGCATTTCGAACTTTGAAGTTGGAATCCTGGATTTTAAATCAATATTCCTTCTGGATGATTTCAGTGTGAGCAAGTACTGATGGTACTACTAGTAGCCAGAAACAAGATGTTCTCAAGTTCAAGTAGCATGTTAATATTAAGGCCAGGGCCGGCTCTAGGTTTTTTGCTGCCTCAAGCAAAAAAATTGTTGGCTGCCCCCACCGCCAGCCCTGGGCTCTCTCTCCCCTACCCCCCCAACTGCACCCTCCTGCCGCCCCAGCCCTGGGTCACTGGTTACTTGCTCCCAGGGCGGGTCATTCAGCAGGAATTTTGGATGTGCACAGAACACAGACAGGATTGGTTCCCATATGGTTACAGAACTGCAGTAAAGTGGAACAATTTTCAGCTTGTGTGATTGAAGGATAGCTGGATGCATATTATAAGACTGTCCTACACAAATGAGGAAAAGTTGCCTTTATTATTCTTTTGTTCCATTCTTTGTTTCTATGGGGAATCTGCCAATGCAATATCACTGTCTTCCTTTTAAACAAATAAAACTAAAACTAAAAAAAAAAAAAAAAGCAATGGCTGTTGAAAATAGCAATTCCAGTCCTAAAAACCACTGGGAAGCATTTCTTGCTCAATTTATTCTACTTTTTCTACAGCAAGTTACAGTGGAGCAGTATTTGATTTGGGAGAAATGAAGTAACAGCTGCCCAAATTGAGCTTGAGCACTCCTGAATTTTGAGGGTGTTCAAATCTGGAAGGCAGGTGCTAGATTCCCTTCTGAATATTAGCTAAATCTAGAAAAGAAAAGTCAATTTCTGCTATCATGGCTCAGAAGTGTAAATCCTCCTACATGCCTGGTACTGTATCTAAAGCTGCTCAGGTCCTAGTAGAGCCTCCCATCCCTTACTTTTCATTTTAAATTCTAGAGGGATCCACGTAGCTCCCTTGCTAGGCTTCAGATAGAGAGGTACACTGTCCATTTAGTCCACCCAATTCTTTCTTTGGGGGAGAGCCCAGGGCTGGGGTGGCAGGAGGTGCGGGTGTGTGGGTGTGGGGAGAAGAGCCCAGGGCTGGGGTGGCAGGAGATGTGGGTGGGGGGAGAGCCCAGGGCTGGGGCAGCAGGGGGGTGCAGGTGGGGGCCAGAGCTGGGGCAGCAGGGGGTGTGAGCAGGGGAGAGTCCAGGACTGGGGCAACACAGGGTTACGGGGGAGCCCAGGGCTGGGGAGGGGGCGGCAAAAAACCTAGAGCTGGTTCTGTCCCTACCATTCACAGCAAGCTGCAGCATGAGGTTTCAGTTCCACACTCCTTCCCCCTCCCTTTCCTGTTAATTGCGCCCGAGGGAATGCTGGGAAATGTAGTTCTTTCCCTGCTCCAGGGCTGGCTCTATAGGCAGGGAGCTAACCAAGGAACTATAGCTCCCAGGGGCCCCTGTTGGTTCTCAGTTCCCATGCTGGATTCTTGCGCCCCTGCAAATTTGCCGCCCCAAGCAACTGCTTGCTTTGCTGGTGCCTAGAGCCGGCCCGGATTAAGGCTACAGCTGTAGTAGGACACGTCTATCAAGTTCAATTAAAAGACCAAAAAACAAAAATAAATCACCTAACTGAAGCAAAACATTGTGTATTTCCAGGCTTCGGCCAAACAAAAACGTAATTTTGTAGACTCTAGTTCTCAGGTTTTTTCAGTGTTAGCCATGATGCATTTGATTGGAACATGGCAGATTGTTAATGATCTTTGATGCTGGCTAACTAGTTTTGGATTAACTATCCAGAGTACTAGTAATTGGAATGTTTTAAGCCACTGGATAAGATAATTAATTTTTCACAAGAAAAATCAAAATGAGCCACTAGTGTTTGTGTAGCTTATCTACTGTTACCAGGGTGATAGAGGAATCTTTAAACATGGGACACTAGCATCATCTTTGACAAGCACTAGCAATCTCATGTGTATGCAGCATTTTGGAGTGAGCCTCTCAGCCTGGGTCAACAGACTTGGGCTAGTGAGGCTCATGTTTGTGCTCTAGAAAGAGCTGTATAGACAGCACTTTAAAGTTGTGTCTCAAGCTGGAGCGTGGGTTCTGAAACCTGGGGTCCCTCCAAAATTCTGTGTAGACTCTTTGTTTCTTTCCAAGTGTAAATCATAGCTGCAGAAGAATTTGGTCAAAATATTGATTTAAGGAAAACATTGAAGTAGAAAGTGCCTGTTTGTACTACCTGGACTAGAAATGCTGTGCTAGTCACAATTGGGTTTACAATAGTAGAAATAGGTAACAGTTGTTTGAAAGGCTGCATACATCTGATTATATGTTCAGCACTTTCTACTGAAGTGAGGATTTCCTAATATTTGTACTCTAGAATATATAATCCCCGAAGGGCTCCCATAGAGATAGACCAAGGATGTCATAGTCACATATGTACCTGGACTATGTTGGGTTAAGATCAGAGGTTCAGGTCTGAAGTTGAATCAGGATTCGGTTTCTGGTTTGGATTTGTTGATGAGGAAATGTAGTGAGCTGTTCTTGGAAGCTTTCAGTTGCAAATGGTGGTAGTTTTGTGTAATCTGTTGATTTTCTGAGATTTCCATCATCTTGATACAAGCAAAAAGGACACATAAATAAAGACTATTCATGAGTTTTCCTTTTAATATTTACATTAAAAACAAATCATCTTAATTCTACCCTAAATAGTACTAATGAAATAGTCCACTGGACACTCTAAACTGCAATTTATCAAAGGGGAGGTCAGAATAATTCATCCCTTACATCTCTGGTTATCTGAATTACCCCCATTCTCATAGCTCAGGATGTAAAATCACTCAGCATTGTCCATCTGATGTTATTGAGAGAAGACGCAATATTCCTTATTTCCTCCTTTGAAGTCCAGTTTTCATTTATTTTGGAAGATGCTGCAAAAGGCTTGGTCAGGCAACTTCAAATAAGGGATGACCTTTTTAAAGACTGATGTAGATTAGGTCAAAATGAGCATGAATAAGCAAATCAGGAACCATTCTGTGTGGATGAAAATTACAAAGCAGGTCTAATAGAGTGAATTAGGGAATAGAAAACCATGTAAGCACTGTATTTACAACTCTTATTTCCTAAAGGGGCATAGTTGCCTTTCACCTATCATTGTAATCTTATCAAAGATAAAATTATAGTAGACAACTTCTACTATAATTCTAGAAAAAAACTGCCTCATTGATTGTCTAACAAAAATGAAAAATAAAAATATGATGAACCCAGATCATTCTTTTATACTACTGTGAAATCCCATTACTATAACTTTAGAAACTGAATAGAGTGACAATATTTCTTACTGTTGATAATTTCTCGTTTAGTCATAGATATTGAAAAACATATCACAATAAAGTACAGAGTTATTAAAAATAGCACCTTCTTACTGGACATAGACCTGATCCAAAGCTCATTGAAGTCAGGATCCACATCTGCTCCCACTATGGTCCAGTAATATGTGATTATTTCATGGCCAACATTTTCTTTTTTTTCACCTAGTCCTGTGGAACCAACATAGCTAAAGGAGAGTGAACTGGAATCTATTCTTTTGTTTCATCTTTATCATGAACTTATTTCATAACCTTCTGAGTCTTTGGAACTAAGCAGGTTTTTTCCCCCCTGTTTCTGATTACAGAGCTAACCCATTCCAGATTAGGCCCTCATTGATGCCATTATTTGGTCTCAAGAACTTTTGTTAACACTGACAATGTGTGAGAAGGAAAACAAAAACAAAAACCCAAATTGACTTCAATCTGAAGTGGAGGTTGTAGTAGCACTTAAAAAAAAATCCCCACATTTTGTTATACATAAGTACAGTTGTTTGAGAAGTCATTGAGAAACAATATATAAGGAATCTTACAATGACCCTTTATTTTGCAGAGTAGTGCCCATTACAGTTGGCCCTTTCCATTAAAAATATTAAGCAAATAGTTCAGTGAATTTTTAAACTAATTCTCCTTGGCCAGGTGTGCACTTTGTTGTGGAAAACAAATTCAAGCTTGTTTGCTCAAATACAGTATATGTTTTAAAGGCCCCCTCCTCCCCGAGCATTTTCACCAGAAACTTGGTTTATAGGAGTTATTCTAATGCAATTTAAGGAAATGAAGAAAAACGATACCATGGATAAGATCCACATCTTTGTTCCAGCCATTTCAAACCCAGTCAAACAGCTGAAGTGGCATAAGTGAGTCTTAAATCCCCAGTTCCACCTGGAAGAGGATTCACCTGTTCAGGCACTATGGAAACAGTCTTAAGGCTGCCTCCTGAGGATGCCCCTGCTAGCCCCAGCATAGCCATGTGTTGGAGGTGGTAAGGGTGTGCCGGGTTGGGGCCACAGCCCTGTAGAGATTCCAACAGCACTGCAGGCCTTAGGGGACCCTGGGGAGGCTACAGTAATTTAGGGTAGGTCTACACACTGCAATTATGGCTGTGATTACAGCACATGTGGAGATACCTAATCTAGCTAGTTTGAGTGCCAACAGAAGTGAAGCCATGGCAATATGGACTTCAGCATGGGCTAGATGCTTAGGTACGTATACCCAAGGTCCCAGGCAATCTTGTATAGTCTGTGCAGCTGCGGCTTTGCTGCTATTGATTCTTGTACTAGCTAAATTCAAACTCACTCAGGTGTAGCTCCATGGGCTGCAATAATACCTCCAATAGTAATGTAGACATACCCTCAGACAGGGGGCCCAGGCCATCAGAATTACTCTGGAGCAGGCCATGATTACACAGAGTTCAGTGGAGCAGACCAGATTGGGTCATCACTTACCACCACCACAACCTCCTCTCAGAGGTGCAGCATAGAATCTCATCTTATCTGATTTACATGGTCAGTCACAACTAAGCAACACAGCTCAAATGTTGTATTACAAATGTTGAAACCATGGAGTAAATAAATCTGAAAAAAAATTCAAATAAGAAAACCAAAAAAAGAGGTGAACATTGCTGAATAAATTCCTTGTATGATTTATTCTGTCTGTTGTGGAGATAGTACTGTAAAGTGTATTCCCAATACTGTATTCCCAATGCAGACAGGAAAACTCACATGAAAGATGGAACTTCATAAGGAGACAGAGATCTACACTGACATGTCCCAAGGCAGAAATGGCACTCAATGCTGGCATTTTGTATAACACATTTTTGTTGTTTGCTTGTTTTTACATTTGATATTTACTTTTGGTATTTTGATATTTTTATTTTGATGTCATTTTTCTCTACCCTATCTGGTGAGCTGTTTTCTTCATTCCATTGTCAATATTTTTGTTAGATTATTATCTTAGAGTGAGAAAAATATCCTTTTGCAATGGTGACTGACTTGGAGGTCTTGGCAGTGCTTCAAAGAAGGGTAGAAGATTAGGCACAATCACAGCTGCTTCATCTCCCTCCTTACCATAAATACATGGGTAGACATTTGGGACTTGTGAGCACCGAGCTAAGTGGGACCAGTTACCTACAGGACATGGTGTATGTGAGCTGCCCAGGAAGCAAAAGTCTCATGACTAGACTGCAATAAAGTAGATTATCAAAGGTATAAATGCCCTTCAGTGGAAGTTATTTTACCTTTGAAAATCTCCCCCCAAACCACTAATAGTATTCACCTATTTATAACCCAGAAACCAGTCTTTGTGATGCATTTAAGGAACTGTAAACAATAACTTGACAGAGGATGTGAGTAATGACCTTGGCCCAAGTACTAAGCAAGATCCTTTAAAGTTCCATGGAATTCTACCATCATCTGGCCTAAAATTTTTACATGGATTTATTAGTTTTGAGGTAGACATATTAATGCCATTTGTATTTCAGCTGCTGTTTCTCCTTGTACTGACCATTTTTACTGTTCCAATGTTTGGACCTTTTGAGGAACATCTTTAGATTTTTTGTATTTAATTGGACTCCTATATAATTCCAATTATTGTTGATCAGCTCTTCAAAGTTTTATTATCCTTTTGATAAATAGCAATGGGCACACTTCTAAAGATTCAGAGTCAACTCAGAGCCTTGAAGCAGTTAAGATATACAGAATCAGTCCATTTAAAATTGGAGGCACTCATTAAAGAAACCTGTTACAAGACACACAGAGAGACAAAGAAGCTTCCACACAGGGTCACATCCACCTTTGTCTACGTCACGACCATACACTGCCTGGAACTCTAAGCACACTGAGTGCAAGTGAAAATATCATCAGTCCCAAAGAGGGATTTGGAGAGAGATCTTAAAATGGAGGGGGTAAGAGACTGGGTCATAGGTGGTCATGCCTATGGTTAGAGAAGCAGTCGGGAATTAGGAGCCCCACGTCTCAGAGACGAGCTGCCAGAATTGTGGATTAGAGCTGAAATCAGAAGTCTGGAATCAGAGCAAGGGTCACCTGAAGTGAGGCAAGGCAGAAGCAGGGCTGGTGTCAAGGCTGGTATAAGGCAGGGATAGGACTGGGAACAAGCAGGCATAGGGGCTGTAGGCAAATACTTTGAACAGCCACTGAACTGCTGCTGCTGGGCTTAAAAGCTACTCTGCTGACTTTTCCTAACAAGCGGGCAATGTGGGCAATCAGGCAACCTCCTATAGGCCAGCTGTGCTTGTTAGGTTGCTCAGAAACTGGCTCTGCTGCAGGCCCTGGTTCCTGAGAGTGGGGAAATTAAAAAAAAAAAAACACCTTTCTGGTGGAATAGTTATGAGCAGTTGAGTGTGTTCTGATTTTTGTGCCAATGGCCACTCATTTGAGTCAGATTATCTACCATTTTTCCATTCATAATTTTGTCAGTCACTTTGAGCGTTGTATTAAATTATTTTTACATTTTCTTTGTTTCCTAATCAGTAATACTAAAGTTTCTTATATGCTTCAGCTGCTCTCATACTGTCTGAGGAGAAATAAGAACAACTAATTTCATGTTTCAGTAGGGAATTCCCTTTTTAAAAAAGAATGTAATATCCCGTATGTCCTCTTCCCATCTCTGAGGGGAATCCTCTTCAAAGAAACTTCACATCATAGGAGACCATTCAGGCTCTGGGTACCTTGGAATATTTTCTTATTGTTGCAGATTATGCTTCAAAGGTTTTCACATCATTGGGAGTGCCTTTCAGAAATTGCTGTGGTTGCTAGTGCTTTCCCTTAAAAAAACAAAAACAAAACAAAACCACAAACACACACACGTGGATGGGAACTGTCCATAAAGAGAATACATCAGTTGAAGTTCTCAGATGAATGCTTCTCGTCCTTGTAGCTTTTGCATTTAAAATTTTAGTGTAATGGTGCAATATCCTTGAAACATTACTTTTAGTCAAAAGCAGAAGTGACCTGGAGATTTCATGTGGAACCTCATTAATATTTCAGACAACAACAAGATACTCAGTAAACAGGTGCATGTATTCATTACTCCGGGCAGTATAGAATTTGCTTGTATTTGGTAGATTTGTCTAGTGGTTGGAGTAGAAGTCAGGGGTTCTATTTCCAGCTCAAGCAGTAACACTCTGAGAGACTTTGGGTAAGTCACTTAGGCCAAATTTTTTAACTTGAGTGCCCTAACACAAGTATTGCATCCAATTTTAGATGCATAAATGTAGACTTTATTACCAAACTATAGGCATCTGAGCCTGAAAATTGCAGCCTTGACTTCACCTTTTTTTTTTTTGACCCAGCTCTACAATTATGAAAATGATGATATTCTTTTTTTGTTAACCTCTGAAATTCTTGAGTGAAAAATGCTATATGTGAACAAGATAATTTTAATGATGTATATTAGAGGGATCTCAGTTACTTAAACCATGTCTGCCCATTTCCTAAGAGACAAACTTACATGTTAGAATTCTGGACATAGGAAATAGTCTAAATAGTCTATTTCCGTCATCTACAGCCCCCAACTAAAACTTCTCCAGCACATCATCAAGGATCTACAACCTATCCTGAAGGACGATCCCTCACTCTGACCTTGGGGGACAGGACAGTCCTCTCTTACAGACAGCTCCCCAATCTGAAGCAATTACTCACCAGCAACCACACACTATACAACAAAAACACCAACCCAGGAACCAAACCCTACAACAAACCCCGATGCCAACTCTGTCCACATATCTATTCAAGGGACACCATCATAGGACCTAACCACATCAGCCACACCATCAAGGGCTTGTTCACCTGCACATCTACTAATGTGATATATGCCATCATGTGCCAGCAATGCCCCTCTACCATGTACATTGTCCAAACCGGACAGTCTCTACGCAAAAGAATAAATGGACACAAATCTGACATCAGGAATCATAACATTCAAAAACCAATAGGAGAACACTTCAGTCTCTCTGGTCACTCAATAACAGACCTTAAAGTGGCAATTCTTCAATCAAAAAAAACTTCAAAAACTGTCTCCAATGTGAAACTGCAGAACTAGA
Source organism: Trachemys scripta elegans (assembly GCF_013100865.1). Classification (NCBI taxonomy): domain Eukaryota; kingdom Metazoa; phylum Chordata; order Testudines; family Emydidae; genus Trachemys; species Trachemys scripta. The sequence goes on from NC_048301.1 coordinate 86,341,078, forward strand.
ATTAATTTGCAAACTGGACACCATCAGATTAAGCCTGAATAAAGACTGGGAGTGGTTGAGTTATTACAAAACCTAAACCTCATTTCCGCAATGCTAATTTTCCTCTACTGTTAAGAAGGTCTGAGCGTCAACTGTTTGAAATGGGCCACTCTCATTACTCCTTCAAAAGTTATTTTTCCTCCCTTGGTATCCTGCTGTCAATTGAATTGTCTCGTTAGACTGACTTCACACTTGGTAAGGCAAATCACATCTTTTCATGTATTTATACCAGCTACTGTATTTTCCACTCCATGCATCTGATCAAATGGGTTCTAGCCCAGAAAAGCTTATGCCCAAATAAATTTGTTAGTCTCTAAGGTGCCACAAGAACTCCTCATTGTTTTTGCTGATACAGACTAACACTGCTACCACTCTGAAACCAGCCTAATTTTCTGTCATTCATACAATCTCCATTCACTCAGGTGCTGAAGTACTATAGCAGTTCGCCCAATAACCATTTTTAACTCCTCATACTGTTGCAGTTGCTGTGTTCTGAAGACTACTCTATATTCGCATGCGTGCACGTGTGTGTGTATGTGTGTGTGTGAGAGAGAGATATTTGATCCAATTCCGTTGGGGTTTGACGTATCTTTAGTTTTATGTCCTCTGGATATTATATTTGAAATAAGTTCAGATAGTCCTATGCTACCTATTATTTCTGTTCTTACATAATTTTTTGAACCTCAGCAAGCTCTCTCTCAGGTCTTTTGCAAAGAATTCAGACTTCATTTTTCCAGCCTCTCTCTAAGTCCTTCAAGGCTCCAACTCATTCTGGTTGCCCTTTGCTATATCTTCTGCTTCTCCATACTTTTTAAAGTGGCTTCAAAGGAGCTGAGGGCACTCAGCACCTCCTGGGGTTGGGCCCATGTTCCTCATGTGTTACTGCAGTAATTCAGTCTAAACTGATTTCAGTGTTTGTATTCATTATGGAATCAGTGAGCCTTCTATATACAATGGTCAGTGACTCTATTCTTCACTGTTACCTCAAGCTGAATTAAAAACAAAATTTTTAAAATTAAAGTTTGGGATTAATTTAAAATTGAATATTCATTTTTTGCGACTCTATATTTCCTAAAACCCTACTAGAGCTAACAAGATATTCTTGTATGGTGTACAGTCCAAATTCAAATAGAAGCACTGGTAATGTAGGAAAATGTGAGATACCAAACCAGTTTTGCAGACCTGGGAGATTTTGGCAGCATCTTTAGAAGTTAGCTCATTGATATGTAGAACAGGGTCCATATTGCATAGAACCCCTCCACCCCCATAGCTTTGCATCTCCAGTCTGCTGACATGTTGTTCTGAAACAAGCTGAGTAACTGACAGCGAGGAAGAGAGTGACAGGTGCAGTGACAGCAGGGTTCTTATTATTTGACATTTTCGAGGAGGGGGAGGAAGAGATGCCAGCAGCAGCTTGTAGAAAGGAAAGCAAATGGCATAAAAGTCCTGTTTACTCTTCCAGGGTTTAAAACAAATCCAAAGCTTTCCATGATATAGTTCCTTCTTTTCTAATGGGAGTCTTGGCTGTTGAAGGACTGAAAAAGTTAGTCACCTGAAGTTCTTATGGAATTACACCAGAATGTGACCTGGTTTGTGACTGCAGTTCTTTATAATCTTCATTTCATAGTCATTAGTAACCCTTTTCTCATGATCATTTAATTACAAACCACAAATGATTAGGTAAGTTTCTTATTTGATTATGGGGATAAACCTATAACTTTAAAAAAATAGATAATTTAATAAGAGGCCCACTTGAATATGTATGTGTACATTATATAAGGTCCTTATAGTCAATTTAGGGGTCAGTGATGATTGTGGAGGGGAGGGAGGGACAGCTCAGTGGTTTGAGCATTGGCCTGCTAAACCCAGGGTTGTCAGTTCAGTCCTTGAGGGGGACACTTAGGGAACTGGGGTAAAAATCTGTCTGGGGATTGGTCTTGCTTTGAGCAGGGAGTTGGACTAGATGACCTTCTGAGGTCCCTTCTAATCCTGATATTCTATGGTGCAGACAGTACAGAAACCACAATGCTAATGGTGCTGCTTCAGTGAAGTACTAAAAATTGTGCACACTCAGCTTTGCCAAGGTACACTTCATAGATCACATCTGAATTCAACAAAACACACATAGTATTTAAATGCAAGAAGAAAGCAAAGTTACAACAGGAAATTTTAAATGCACTAAAGTAAAGAAAATGCATAGTTTCTTTCCCCAGTAACTGACCCTTCCTAGCATGTGTTGGCCAACTTCTGGGTTTCCAATATAAGTTCAGAAAACATAATAAAAAAAAGCCACTTGAATCCTAGGGTGAAATATTTCTGTCCCAAATTTGGCAGCACAAAAAACACATGAAATGACGTAACTATTTACCTTTGGATGTTTGAGGAAAACAAGCCCTTTTCTGCAGTTGGAATAGTAAGATGGGGGTCTCTCCTGTCAGTCACAAATCTGGAATTGCATAAGAAAAGACTTGGGCAGATGAGTTATGGTGGTGATCCTTAGCCTCTATGTTAATGTATCATAAGAGCATAATGACCACTTAGGCATATGACATTACTAGTTTTAATTGAACAATGAGGTGTTGATGAGTAACAAGACATCTTTAGTATTGATACTGTCATCCTAACTTTCACATTAACATTTCCTGAAGTTTTTTGGTGCAAAGACAGAATAATTGTTTTGTCTCAAATGTATACGGTAAATGGCCAGAATTCCCTTATATCACAGTAATATTGTATGAGTGCTTACATACATCAGGACCTGAATGTGTAACTAAAACACTTTATATTTTCTCCGTGTAAGCGGTACAATCCTGCCAAGCAATGTTAGCTATAAATGTTACTCTCAGACACAGTCTTTGTGGCAATATACCAAAATATTGTGGCACAAATTCTCTGGAAAACGTTGGCAAAAATCATTTTACCAAAGGGTTTTAGTAACAATGAAAGTTGTTTTAAAAAATAAAATGTTGTAAAGCTTTTAGTAAGGGCATATTGCGTTACCTTTATTTTCACTGAATACTGACAGTATGAATGGTTGTTCATTAGACTGAAGCCAATGGCGTTGGCTGTGGAGTATGGTACAAGTGAAGGTGACTAAGCATATCACAATAATTATCTTAGGGTATTGTATTGCAACACATCACTATAGTGTCTAAGTGCCTTCCAAGTAAAATCAATAGCAACAGCAAAGTCTCTAGTGCACTTCATGAAGTCTCTGGAACTTCTCTCTTTTGAGGAGGTCAGAACTCTGCTTGGGGTTGGGGTTGTGTTTTCTTGAGAATTTTTTTTTCTTCAATTTTGATTAATTTCCTCTTTTTTCTTCCTTGTTGGTAGAGGTTAAGGGCTCAAACAGGGGTGTCAGTGTTGTGAATGTCATTGTTATGGTGGAAAAGCTTTCTTTTTTTTTCTTTTTTGTGTTACTTTAAAATGCCTTGTTATTGAACTCAATTTTGTTGAGCCTAGTGATGTCCTACATTAAAAATAAAAAAGGGGTGGGAGGGAGGCTGAATTTCCATTTTAGGGGCTTGCCCCCATCATTAATACTTACTGTTAATCAGACTTCTGTGTACTGCTCTGAGTACTCACTATTATAAGGAGATAACACAGCAGTTGCCAATATTATGGAATGCAGGGTGCTCAAAATGCATAAGGAAGGACTCTCCTGAAAATCTCTTCTGAGTATACATCAGTTGAAAAGAAAGTTCGCCATCTCAGCAGGGTTCCTGTCAATACAGAAGTTATGTCTTTGTGTCACTTTAACAGCAAAGATATCTTTTACAATGTAATTGCAGAACCATAAAGCATATTACGTGCTAACAACAGTCTTGTATGACTTATACCCCGCTCTACTCCAACTATGATCAAATGGGTTAGAACCTTATCCCAAAGCCATTTCAATATACATTTTGAATTGTATTTGATTAGGATTCTGTCCCTGCTGCTGTGCAAGACTCCCATGCAATATGCATCTCCAATTCCAATTAAAATGTAAGGGGGGAAAAAATGAATGAAGGATATAAAACAGGAAAGGATAAAATAGGTTCCCTTATGTAGCACTCTGAGACATTTTACATTTAACACAAATTGCATATACTTGAACTTGCTCTCTGGATGAGGTTCACTCTTGTCCTTAATTCTTTTTAAAGATCTGTGTAAGACCTTGGCTTAACACTGATTTCTTGGTCCATTATCAAGGTCAACAAATGTGAACATATATTTTAGTATAAACCATAAAAAGATTATAATAAACTTCTGCCAGTGTGTCATTATCAGTGGCATTCCCCCTCAACCTCCTTCTATTCTGGTTCCCACTAATTCAACTATGCCATTTTAGGAACAGAAAGGCTACAGATTTGCTGGTTGTCCAAGACTCAAGAATAGCAAATACTCAACTATCATATTTAACACTATTCAGTCAAATACAGAATATAGTAATTCTTCTTCATGTGCAAGGCTAAACTGATCATCAGGTCTGGGGTCAGAAGGCATTTTTTCCAGGGCATATTGTCATTGACTTTGGGGTTATTTTGCCTTCCTTTTCAGCACTGAGTAAAATTCATTAGAAGCATACAAAATTGATATGCTGATCTCCATTATTTGTGAATTGTATCTCACTCTAACTTATACCAGCAAATCCATATTTATCAAACCAATTGCCTTGTTACCAATGGGAATCCTATTTCTTCCTTCTCTATACCACTCCCATTGCAGAAGCGCCTACCAATATATGACAGAAATGCTGCAGTCACCACATCTCCACAGATACATTGCTAACGTTTGTAATTTAGAGGAGTCCTCAATTGCATATTACATGTAGCTTTGTCTTGCATAAAGAGTAAGCATGTGGTATTTCTTGATACAGATTAAGGATTGGGATTCTATTTTTGGCTCTGCCACATAAAGGGTGGGTGTCTTCAGACAAGTCACTTAACTGCTCTGAGCATCAAATTTCCCTGTCTGTCAAGTAAGGATAACGCTTCTCTGCATCGCGGGATGTTGTGAGCCTCAAAGAATGTTGGGAGTAGTGGAGCTGACCATAGATAGAGGGACCATACATCTAATTTTGGCCAAGACAGTCCCTTTTTAAAGCCCTGTCCCAGCTGTCCCAACTTTTTTGGTAAAAGTGGGTATTTGTCCTGTTTGCTCTTGCCAACTTGATCAGTTGGCAAGAGCAAATGGGACAAATGCTTATTTTTGTCAAAAAAAAGTGGGGTGTGGAGGCATGTGCATGGGGATGAGTGGTGATGCACTGCAGGGGGCAGGGGCATAGGGGAGGAAGCAGTGCTCAGAAATGGGGCAATGGTGCAAGCAGCAATGCCAGTCGCAACCTTGTGCGGGGTGCAGGCAGGCCTCTGGCAAGCAGCGAAGCCAACCCTGCACAGGGAGGGGGGCCTTGGATGAGAGGCTTGGGCAACTTTGGGAAACATGGTCAGACTAACCATAGAACAAAACCAAACTGTTTTGAAAGTTGTAGGGAAATGGAGAAGTTTAGGTTTTCAATTCCAGTCTCTCTCTCTCTCTCTCTCTTTCCTCCTCTGGACTAGACCAGAAAGTCCACCCAGGACCAGAGAAACCTTCCTGGTGAAATCTATGTGTCTCCATGAAATGGTTTGGTTCCAACAAAATGTCATTTTTCTATGAAAATGTTTTGACCAGCTCTATTTGTGAGATTTCATTAAATTTGTTTGTAGAGTGCTTTGAGATCTGGAGATGGAAGCTGCTACAGAAGGACAGAGCTATGTATTTGTTATCACATTAATCAGCTGCAACTACAAGAGTTAACTTGCAGTAGGTACACTTTGTGTACTGTACCATATTCTTTCAGAAGTAAGGAATAGTGGTTATGGCATAGCAATAATTCAGTGCTACCTTCCCTCAATCTTGGCAAAAAGAAATTAGCTCTAAACCTTTTGAGATCAAGGTTGTCTCATAGTTGAAATCCTTATGAATAAAATAAAATAAAAAGACTTCCTATTCTTTTGCACTACAAGGGTATGTCTACACTGCAGTTAAAAACCTGAAGCTGGCCCGTGCCATCTGACTAGGGCTCACAGGGCTTGACCTCAGGGGCTGTTTAACTGCAATTAGACATGCAATCTCGGGCTGCAGCCCAAACTCTGGGACCCTCCCATTTTGCAGGGTCCCAGAGCCAAGGCTCGAGACCGAGCTTCTACACTGCAGTTAAACAGTCCCCGAGCCCAAGTCACCTAGCTGCAGGTGTCTAATTGCACTGTAGACATGCATGAGCATTTACTACTCGAGAGGAACCCTACTCCGAGCTACTTCTGTTTTCAGGTTCATACTTTGAATCCTGTTTTTAAAGGTCTTTTTGGATTTTCTGAGGAAAGTGCATGATCTGCATCATCAGCATTTCCTTTCACAATTAGTCTCTAAGGTGCCACAAGTACTCCTGTTCTTTTTGCGGATACAGACTAACACGGCTGCTACTCTGATACCTTTCACAATTAGTTTTCCAACACAGCCATCTCCTTAGCTTATTGCTCTATTTTGTAAGCAAAAGTTCCACAGGTGCCTTTCCACTGAAGTCTTTACTGGCTATTGTTAAAAGCCTTTCCAAACAAAGGAGGAGAGCATTGCCATTTTAATGTTCTTCCTGCCTGTCTCTTGAGGGAAAATACATCTACTCAGAAATAAAAAGCCTGGCAGAAGCAGTGGGATGGGAATGCTCTTCTATCTAGCACTTTTTTTTGGGGGGGGGGGGGGGGGACCCTGTGGAGGATATCACATTGTCAGCTTGATGTTTGTTTCTCTTTGTCAATGTGAAGTAAATGCACCGATGGCTAAACTGTACTCCTACATAAACTTGAGATGCCACAGGGATAAATTTAAAAAAAATTGCTAGGCAAGGAAATAAAAAATAAATCCCAACAACCAAAATACACACAGATTGAGATATTCAACCATAACATGTAATGAAATAACAGTGCAAGCCTTGTTTACAATAAGCAATTTGTCTGGCTAATTATTTCCATTAGAAAACATGTACAACTTCATCTGATGATGTAAGCATCTATTTTCTTTTGAGCTATTTGAGGATGAAAGGTAACAAAATCAGATTTCAGTTATTGCTGAACATTTTTTAATGTCATGGCCAAAATAGTTTATCTCTCTGTAGTTAGATATATACAGATACAGGAGCTTCCTATAAATAGAGAGGGATGAACATATGTTTAAAAACATTTTCTGCATCTTATGTTTCATCTGAGTACCGTTTATTATTGACAAAGAAACATCCAAAGTTTATTGTACTATAGCAGATTTTAAATTAATATAAGCACACACTGTATCTTCTCATTTGCTCCCCATTTTAACACACGATTCCCACATGCTTCTTATGCAGTACTTTCTGTTGTTTGATCTCATTGATATCCAGGAGTAAAACGTCCTGATTCAGCCCTAAATATTTTCATTTTTAATTAGCAGTGAAGTAATTTTAAAATATTTTAATAAAACAGATTAAGAAATTATCCGTCAAAAACAATTAATTAAAAGCTTTTCTTTCTCTCTAGCTGGTTTTCACTCCGTTTTATCCCACAGAATTACCGAGGAGCATGCGATCACGAATAGTTTGTGTTTCAAGTCTAGTTTGGAATAAAACCAAATGTTTACACACTTACTGAAAGTTCAATCAAGCCATCTGACCCACTTAAGTCCACAGATTGAACATCTCATGGTAGGGAATATTGAACAGTTTTTAAATTTTATTATTTATAAATATATCCTGAAAATGCTTAGAAGCCAATGAAGTTGGGGCCCCACTGTGCTAGATGCAGCACAAACATATAGTAAATGACAGTACCTGCCTTAAAGAGCCTAGAAAATTAAACTCCATTCATACCTGCTGGCACAAGTGGTGTCTTGCATCTTGAGAGAGGGGGTGCTTCATGACCGCAAAGAGACATACAGGATTTAACTGACAACTAATAATCATAGAGCAAAAAAATGAAAAACAAGTACTCCATCAGTAGATTGGAAAGTGGCCTCTTGAATGCAGAGATAATTGTGACATCCAAAGGAAAGTGTTACGTCAAAAATAGCTCCCAGGCTTTCCCACAACATGACACGAGGATGGAATTCCTATAAATATACCCAAGGCTGAAACTTTATGCCAAAGTTTCAGCATCATCAAAGCTCTGTTTAGATGGAATTTGTTTGAGGGGAGTTAACTTGGCATTGTCCTATAGCCAAACAGTACAACACCTAGGTCTTTCAACATGTAGCTAAGTTTATCAGTGCAATCTGCATAAGAGTAGTAACTATAGCCATAAACACAAGATGAAGCATATAGCCTTGAGCTGTAAAAAGCTTTCCCTCAGCATTTCACATTCAGGACAGCAAGCTTTTGAATTTCCTGCTGTTTGTTTGAACCTAGATTAGGAAGCTATTGGTTACGTTTGGGAGCATGGGAGGGTATTGTTCCCAAAACCCACCACTCTCCATCCCTTGAGCATGCATATTGTAAAATGCAACAAATGGCTGCTGCTTTCTATTCTATTTGGCAACTATAGGATATATTGCTGGTTTGTATGCCACATGGATCATTGAATAATATATTACCCAGGTGATAAGAGGAACTAGGTCTAAAGCATGGTAAAAAAAATCAAATTGTAAAAGACAGTGCAGGAGTAACAAAGGGTAGGAAATTTCTCTCACTGGTATCTGATACTGTGATGTGTAGAATAAGATTATCAAGTGCATACAAGAGACAGGAATGATTGGAAGTGGAGATATATCATTAAAAAATAGAACTAGATAACAGTAGGTTACATATTGATACAGCAGCAGTTTAAAGATAGATAATATATATAACATTCCAAACCTCCCTTGAAATGGCTTTTTTGGGGGTAAATAATGCATTACGTGGGAAAGTAGTTGACAATATAGTCCATCTTAATCCACAGTGACAAAGCTATATACACTCAGTGAGTGACAAATTTTTCTGGTGGCATTATCTAGAGATGGTAGGATCAGAATCTGATCTCAGTTATACTAGTGTAAAATCAATTAATGCTAAACGTCAGAAGAATTACTCCAGATTTACAAAAAGGCAAATAAGAGCAGAATTTTGCTCATAGGTTTTCTGGATACAGGGCTTTCTGGCAAGAGTATTTTGGGATAGACAAAATTACCTATGATAAACTAAAAGGACAGTTGTACTAAAATCCAAGATATCCTGGTGTGCTGTTATCCATTAAGGAACGAGGTAGGAAGGTTGGAGTATACAAGCATGTCAGACAACATAGGTACAAGCTTGATTCATCAAATTTGGCAACCAGTTCTCTCTAAACTACCAATGAAATGCGAACTATGAGACTACAACACTGACAATATCAAGGAGGTGAAATTCAGCAGCTGACTAGAAGATCAATAATGTAACAGAATTTTGTATATATTAATGAGCACATCAAGCCAGATGGCATAAGTAATGACCACAAATACAAAGAAAACTATTGATCAGAGACATGCTAAATAAAGCCATTCACCTTGAATTTTTTTAAATTAATAATAAGTGAGAAATTGCTACATTATTTAAGATGCAGAGAATTTGGTAAAAGAAATCCACCAAGGAAGTTTAAAATCAGTGCTTTCAATAAAACTAAAAAAGGGTGTTGAAAGTCTATACTTTGTGGATCTATCCATCTCCCTTTATTAATACCTCGTAAATGAATACCTTAGAATCATGACTGTCAATAACCAATTCAAAGGAAATCTACAAAAAGAGTTATTAATCTGAACTCTTGTTGTCTTGCTGCTATTGTCAGTTGGCATGCGCGTTGTCTGTGTGTGTTCTCTCCATGTGCCGTCCTAGCTCTGCGCAGCTAACTGGCTCAGCAGACCTTGAGGGAACTGCCCAGAAAGGCCACAGGCTCAGTTCAGTGGCAAAGGCACTCGGCCGGTTTATTGTCAATGAAGCACAGTACTAGTGCCCCATAGATTCTACAGGTACACTAACAGACTTGTGTCCCTTACAATGGACCAGCTCAGTCAGCGGCGGGACTCTCCACTGCCCCTTAGGCAGGACAGAGATGCCCTCCTATACCTTCTCCTTTATACATTGATACAAACAAGTTACATATTACACACATGACATTGGTAGTTACCAACCCTACACCTTATACCTGCTTGCTTGAACAAAACATCTTTATCCATCATCCTATCCTGTCCTCTTCTCCTTATTTTGCCTAGGGTCAGCGTGTTGCAGTACCATCTCACGTTATTGTGTTTATGCCATAACTTTGTTGGGTTGTATCTGTACTAGCATTCTGAAATGTGCTTACATGAATACCCTGTGCTTAGTACTTAGGAGTGCCTGTGTCTTTAACAATGCTAGCTGTTTTTTTTTTTTTTTTTTGTGCCAAGTTGATGGTACCAGACAGTGAATTTATAAGCAGGTGTTTGTTTTGTGGCAGGGCCTGACTTTTGCTGACTTTGGTTCAGGACTCAAGCCTTGCACCTGGCCCCTTGCTCCAGGTTGGCAACTTGCATTCTCCTTTTTCTCTTTTCAGTTTCAGGTTAAGAAACCTCAGCTACCACAGGGAGCTAGAGAGTTAGAGAGAACCTGCTTCTGATTAGTTTAAAGGTGCAAAGCTCTTCTTGGGTCTGATCCTTGATTCATTGTTCCTTGTAGAGTAATGTATATCTATGCAAAGTTGAATGTAAAATGCTTCCACTAGTGTAAGCGGATGGAGAATTCTGATTTGGTTGCTTTTTGCATCCACTTTAGCTGCTGTACATGACTGCAAATGGTTCAAGGCTTTGGTGGATTGGGCTTCTTGTGTTTACAAGAAATTTGAAATGGTTTTTTTTAGAGAACCATGGGCTTATTTTATAAGTATTGGGTTCTGTATTGGAGTTGACTAGATTTGCCTTGATTGTGTGTTTGTGCATGAGCACACTAAACCTGCAGCTTTTTGAAAACAGACCTTTGGCTCTCAAAGACAGTAATTAAAATGAGTGTTTTTTGAATTCTAAATGTACGGCTAAAGTTCTGTTTAGTCTTTTAAAGTGCAGATGTATGAGGTTCCCAAATTTTAGTTATTCTCCCTTTAAAAGAAGAAAACTAGCCACTTCTTTGCTATATGATGTCTGGATACGCACTGATTTTTGCTTGCTAGCATCAAGTAAGAATGTTAATTGAGAGGAGATTTTTTCCTGTACATACCAAGTTAAATTCTAGGTTAAATATATGCATTTTGTCAAATTAATAACAGTTAAAAAAAATTAGAAAGTAAAGATAGTATCTTTTTTTCATTCCAACACCAACGGGAATGTCAGGTGTTCTTATATATCCAATCAGAGAACTTTTATTACATTTTTACAAGTGTTTTTTCCTAGACCTCTGCTGATGGCAAGAATATTTTTTTCTATAAGAGAGGTTATACAGAGCAACAAAATCACATGCCCTAAGACACAGGTTGTAAGACTATAGGAAAAAATTATCCATAGCTGTTCAGGCAGTTTATCTAGAAGCTGCAGTTGGTACAATTTCTGTAAGGTAGCCAAGGGCTTGCATTTTAGCCCCAAGTAGATAAATAATTTCATTTTTTATCAAACAAAACTTTCAGATAAAACTTTTTCAAAAGTACAAGTTACTTTATGATCTAGAATTCCTTCATTGCAAAGAGCATATTTTAAGAAGAGAGTGATAATTATTTATAAACTCTCTTTTTTTATTAAATCCCCTGAGCAGTGGAATCCATGAAATGTTAGTTTTGCTCTTGGATTTTTTTGAAAGGGCAACACCCTTACAATGGGCACATTTTTCAAACACGGGGCCAAAATTTTCAGAAATGACTAGTGATTTTAGATAACTCAACATTTTAGAGCCTAGTTTGAAGCACCTTAAGAGACCCAGCCTCTTCAGTTGTCATAGTGGTTTACCCCCCACCCCCAGAGGTGGATAACTGTTTTTGGAATTGGAATTAGAACATCAAACAATTGGATGTAGGGCAACACAAAGCTACTAGATAGAAAAAAGTTCTAGTTACAACCATTGGGGAGTGGCCTCAAGTTGCTTATCACCTCCACACTAGAGCTGGGCAAATAGTGGATTTTTTTTTTTTTTTTTGGTTCTCTGTCAATTATGACGAATGGGGAGAGTGAGTAACTCACAAATGACATTTTTTGACAAATTGAAAAATCAAATCTTTTTAGTCAGAATGTTTCAGTAACATTGAAACCAAACACTTCCTGTTGACGATTTGTTTTTTCTGTGTTCAGGCCTTTTTGACAAGGAAGAGGATTCATGAAATGGGGAGAGGAGGAGGAGAAGCATTTCTTAGCCCAGTAGTTAGGTTACTTACCAAGGATTTGGGAGACCCAATTGCAGTTCCCCCTCTATCTGATGCAAAAAACTGATTTGAACTCTGGTTCCTCACACTCATGAGAGCTCCCTAGTCACTGGGCTATGGGATATTATGGTCTGGGGCTTTCTCTATCTTGTGTCTTTAAGCAGTTTTACCTTTTATAATTATTTATAAAATAATTCCACATAGTCTTCCATACACTAGATGAGTGCCCTCACTGCCAGGCAGTTGTTATTTTCTTGCTCTTTCCCAGACTCTATAACTATTAAACATTTTGACTTTTTCAGGTCAGCTGAAACTATTCAGCAAACTCAGCACAATTTGTGAATAGTTCTGGTCAACTTGAGTCTGCATTTCTCAGTGAATAAATTATTCATATGAACATTTTTGCCCAGCTGTACTTCAGTTTATCATAGAAATATAGTATTTGAATGGTAGTCAGAGGTTCCTTCTTCAGAATTCATCTATCACTATGGTAAGTGAGATTCACTGAAAATTTTCAGAGTAGCAGCCGTGTTAGTCTGTATCCGCAAAAAGAACGGAGTACTTGTGGCACCTTAGAGACTAACAAATTTATTAGAGCATAAGCTTTCGAAGAAGTGGGCTGTAGTCCACGAAAGCTTATGCTCTAATAAATTTGTTAGTCTCTAAGGTGCCACAAGTACTCCTGTTCTTTTCACTGAAAATTGTTTAGATTCCAAGTCCTCACTTAAGCCATAGACTGAGCAACACTGGTCCCCATGACAGAAAAGTATCTCTGTGTCAACTCTGTGAGGATCTAATTGTGGGATTTCCCTTACATTCTCCAGAGGAAATGGTTATTTCTGAGTGGGAAGGAGAAGAGCCCCGTCAACAGCATAGATCCATGAAATACACAGAGAGAAACCACTGTGGATAATGGGCCACTCCATATCCATGGCAGGTATCTCCTTATCCTATGATATTGAACCTCCCACTGCAGCTGCAGATTACCTCCGTTTCCTTAGACGTGTGTGTAGAAGCTGCAAAGTGGATCTAATACTGCTTTTAGCTGTACTAATTCCCATAAAGATTTTGGAATGTTGGAGAGAATGTTGCATAAAGTGGCTTCTCACTGGCTCTATTTCCTTCCATCTTTGTCCTTAGAGCTCTGTCTATATGTGGAGCTAGTGGTGTGATTCCCATCTTGCATAAACATATTTGTGCTAGATCATGAACTGAGCATGATCAAAACAGTAGTGTGGGCATGGTAGCATGGGCTAGTCACTTCAAATATGTACCTACAGGGTTCAGGTGAGTTTGTACTCAGGATGGCTAGCCTGTGCCACAGCTCTCTGCTGCTGCAGCTACACGACTATTTTTAGCATGCTAGATCAATGAAAGATAGCATGAGTGTCTGTACCAGCTGGGAATCATACCCCTAGCTCCCAATGTAGTCTATGTTAGAGCCCCGAACTTGCATTATTTCTATGAAACAACCGCTTCAAGTTTCTAGGGTTTTCTGTCTTCTCCCTCTACTGCCAAACATGGGTCATTCCAGACTTTGCTCCCTTCTACCTATGAAAGTGGAGAGGAGAATTGGGCCTGGCAGAGTGTTAAGCACAACTGAACAGAGAATGGATTGGATTCTGCCAAATAAATTGCCACTGAAAAAGTCCAGTTTTAATTTTCTGTACTATATAGTCATATTGAGGAGGAGGGATGGGAAGCAAATCTATTTTGCAGCTTTAGACCATGCAGCTGGCAAGATTTCATAGTTAAAGGCAAAGAGATATTGTAAATAGTGAGGTCACTTGCCCACATCTTTGTCTGTAGTATGTGTTCCTCAACAGGACATCTCAAAATTAGCTCCCCACATCTACATACTGACAAAGATTGTAAGAGAATCCTGACATTATACTTGCCACTTTAATAAATACAATGGTATACTGAATCTATCACAATGCTACATAAAAACCTGCGAGTGCTTTGCATTCAAATGACTTGTTTCTAGCACACAGGAAAATGTGAATCACTGGAGTGGGCAAACAAATGATAGGAAAACCTCCCATGTTCTCTGCCTATTCAGAACTATATGCGAAGAAGTGAATAGCACCAGTGTTTGGTTTAATCAAATATATTTGTACATGATCGCCTATGAAAATATCAGCCCCGCTAGATCCAATTTCTGCTAGGCTGATTTTATCCAGGTTTGTGGAATTCCACAGTTTGGAGAGAGATAGATTCTGTACTCAGTTTTGGTTTTATACACTTATGCTGTTCCCTGACAGATATTGTGGATGGCAGAGAAATTTCACATAGCAGGAGATTTCCTATCAGTTCACTAATTACGGTAAGCAATTGCTGTGCTGTAAATTAGTAATGTGTTTACCATAAATAAATAGAAAACACTTATGTTTCACGAGAGAAAATAAGAACTATGCCTGATTCTGACTGCAGTTTACCCCATTGACTTCAGCCAAGTTACCGTGATTCTCACTGGTGCAAGTTCAGAATCTGGCCTGCCATGTCAAAGCCCTGCATCATTTTGTCTAATATGTGTATTCAGGGGTGAAAGTAACTTAAGAGATACCGGTACGCCAGAGTCCTGAGCTGGGAGGTGGGGCCTCAAGTGGAAGAGGTGGGTCCTTTAAATCCCTGGGCCCTTTAAATCAAGATTTAAGCTTTACTGCCAAATTTCTACTAATAGGAAGGCCATCTAGATAATAAAGACTCCCATTGGGGGAAATAGCTTGCCATATCTTTTGTAAGTGCTATTATTAAAGTGTTTTAGAAATTTCACACTTTCCTCATACACCACAGGCCTTACCCTGTACTCCTTTTCAGGAAAAAACCCATTTGACATCAGTGTAAGTTTTTTACCAGTGTTCAGGGGAAAGTGTTCTGCAGATATACAGGGTGGATTTTATTACTGAAATGTGTTCACCTTTGGGCAGTAAGTAACATTAATGGTGTGCTATAAGAGGAATGGAAATTTTGGCAAAGCACCACAAGGCAAATTTTGTATGCTTATAAATCAAGTGCATCCATTCCTACCTTCTCCTCCATGCTGTCCTCCATCCCATCCCATTGGTTCTTTTAATTCAAAGAAAAACCCATATCATAAAAATCAAGGAATTTATTTGATCTATCTTGGAAGGATAAAGAGGTGAAATGGCCTGGCTGTGATCTATGCACACATTTGAAGTAGTTCTCCATTATCTCCCCTAAGAAGATATAACTGCACTGTGCTACTCTGGCATGAGTGCTGTTTGAGACTCAAATCTCAGTTGAGTCTCAGTCCTTTTTAACTTAATGCACTCTAAATGAGTGCAGACTCAGGAGGGATGGTCTTAAGGCACTGGAATGCAATTGACTGCACTGCACCTTTAAGTGGGGGGAATTTGGCTGGCTGGCCAAATGAAGGAAGCAATGCTTTATGGCTGGCGGGGAGGGGGAGAGGTCAAACTGCTGTAAAAGGGGACAAGGGGTCAGTGTGGCAACACTGACTCTTCCCCTGGGAACTGGATGGGCAGAAGCATTTGAAAGAGGTAACCTCGTACAGTGAAGCTGCCTTTTACACAGAACAGATGGAGGCTGCACCCACCCTCCCTCCTCTTTAGGTGGAGAAATATCAGGTTTGGTCAAGACCTGCTGTGGGCATTGCTCTAGCCACCCCTTTTTAGGAGGACTGGGATGGAATTGGCATAGGTGGAGTTGGGGATGGGGGTTCGCCTTCCCCATAGCTGGTTCGGGGAAGGCTTTGATGACATGTGGCATGAAGAGAGGTAGGCTGTATGTTTGCAGCTCATTATATAAGTGTGGGGCGGATGTCCAGTGCAGGTACTCCATAGGGAAGGGATACAGTGAATGGCTTGATGGATAGAAAGGATTTGTGGGCTTCCATGAATGGTACAGCAGGAAGCAAACCCACCCCCTTCTTATAGGTCTCTTTCTTATGGGGGCGGAGGAGTGAATGGTAAAGTCCCAGCAATGGGTTGGCTGAGGGACTTGGATGGAAGAAGGGAGGGGGCTGGCGGAAGCCCCCTGGGAAGTTATTGAATGAACATGGGGTTACCTGCACTGTACACTTATCTGCCAGGTTGTCCCAGACATCTAATAATAACGTTGTGGCCTGTTTAAAACCATATCAAATGTCTCCTGTCCTTCTGGTATAGCTGGACAATCGGGAGATCTGGGTTCAATGCAGTTTTTGGATCTGCCACAGACCCCATGTATGACCTTGGGAAAATTATGTAACCTCTTTGCACCCCAGCACGCCATCTGTAAAATCAGGGTGATGTTTTCTTTCTCCCACTCTTGTCTATTTAGGAGGTAAGCTCTCTGGGTTGACTGTAGCTTCCAATATTACTGTAATACAAGTGAATAATACTAATATCAATGCTCAGAGTGTATAGCATTACTGGGGGATCCTCACACTAGGATCTTATCTCGTCTAGATAAGCACATGCCATTTCTGTTAAAACTAAGGGAGTCTTGTGCTACAGCTAATGTGCAATCTCCCCTTTATCTTTTTTATATCTAAATCATGTCTAGCTTTTAACAAAAACAATTCAAACCACAATGTTTGTGCAGTGAACAAAAATGGTCCACAAATAATTCTGCTCTCAGATAGAACTTCATTAGGAACTATACTGGGATATACAGAACTTAACGACATCCACTGAATCTGCAGGTTATTCCTAAAGTTGAAATTCCACTCATAGGAGCAATTTGCTCCTTGGATAAATGTATGTACCCAACCCCCTTTGACATGAATGAGTGGTGCACCTGTGTATCTGAGGATAGAATTTGGCCCATAGTGTTAGGATGCCATAATGCAAAACAAAATTTCAGTATGCAACAGTGAAACTGAACTCGCTTGAAATCTGTTCCAGTCTGATGACTTGAAATGAGAATATTGTGGTTGGTTGACAGTTCATAATTTCCACTTGATGGTTCTTATTTAGTGGTTTCTAATGGCTGTAGTTAACTAAATAATTTTACTCTAGCTAAAAATATCAAAGCTCAAGTACCTTGTTATTTTTCAAATTGTGAAAGTACATTCATATAATTTGATGAAAAATACTAGTGGTGTCAGAAAACTCTGCTCCTCAGATCAGACTAGCATGAAGGTAATATACTAAACCTGATACTATGCATACCATATATGGAGAATAAGATTAACCTCTTCCACGATGCCTGGAAAAAAACTGCTTGATGACCATGGCTAGGCAGGTGTCTACCTGACTACCATGCAAAATTAGCTGTTTCACTGTTATCTTCCTTACACTTTGTTTGTATCTTCCACCTGACTACAAACTACGATTGTAAATTCTGTGGAGCAATGACTTTGTTTGATTTAGTTGTCCCATCCGTGGAAATCCTTTCGAAGTCAATAGGAATTTTACATGCAAAAGAACTGGGCCCATATTTAAAACTCCCATCTAGTATTGGCATCAAGCTTTTAAAGCACAGAATAGTTTTAAAGTCCAATCAGCTGAGAACAGTTTCAGCATGGCTGCGCCTGCTACTTGTATAACAAAATATTTTCATCTACTAGAGCTGTCAAACCAGCACAGTTCACAAGCACATAATCACACTACTCAAATTCTTATTTACTAACTCTAGGCTAAGAATTTGGCTATGAAAAGGGTCTTGGGTTAATAATCACCTAAGAGGAGGAGGAAGATAATATGGAACTATAGTTGATTTAGAAGTTTATGGAGACTCTGTTCTGGTGGGTGTGGCACTAGGCTGGAACTCCAGAGACCTGAGATCTGTTCCCAACTCTGCCAGTAACTTGCTATATGACTTTGGGTAAATTATTTCAGTTTTCCATGCCTTTTTTGCCATTCTCTCTATCTGTATTGTCTATTTAGGTGTAAGCGATTCAGGACAGACACTGTCTATTTTAATATGTGTTTGTGATGCCTAACATAATGGTTCCTGGATCTGATCTGGAAAGGCTAATCACGGTGCCGTAATACAAACAAAATAAGGTTAATGGTAGTGCTTCAGACATATGAGCAGAAGGAATATTTGAGATGCTGAATTTTTAGAGAGAATCATAATGGCATCTTTATCTTGCTCTTGTCTTGTGTAACAGAAAACTGTTTACTTCCTCCTATTTATCTGATTTTTGGAGAAAAAATAATCAGAAACTAATAGCCTTGACTGCCAAAACTTCCATTATGTGGAACCAATAAGAAATTTATCCATAGGAGACTTCATGCTATTGATTCCACTATACAGTATTTGACCAATTAGCTGGATATTACTTATTTACACTGGTAAACCTTATTTATCTTAAATTGTTGATTTGAATATGGTTGTAACTCTGGCTAATGACTACCATTTTATCAGCCTATTAAAGCTTAGAGTTCATTAAAAGACATAACTGAAATTACAGTGATGCTGAACAATTTTATTTTATTACATCAGTCCTCTCTAATACATCAGTTTAAAATTTTTCCTTGATTTACTTCTAATTTGCTCAAATTTTAGCTACAGGCTAGAATAAATCAATGGCTAAGATGGTAGTAATATTGGAGTAGTACTGGACTAAATTAATGGAGAATACTGTCCCTTACCTAACAGTTTTGGTAACTCACTGCTGTAGTATAGGAGTGTAGCGGATCAAGCACTCACCACTGCGGTGCCTCCTGCTGGTCATCTGGGAATTAGCTCAATTCCAGCTCTGGAGCGCCCTCTGCTGGCCAGTGTCTCACCTGCCTCAGGCCCCCATGTCTCTCCCAGACCCGGGTACCCTTTACCTCAGGGTTCTGCCCCACCATTATCCCCACACTATGGGTCTCCCCTCCCAGGGGAACCCCTAGCCCTCTATTCCCACCTTGGCTCAGTGGCTACTGCCAGTCATCTAGCCCCCGTTCTCTGGGGCAGACTGCAGTCTGTACTGGTCGCTCATCACTGGCAAGGGGGTAGGACCAGCTGCCTCTGCCTATCCCCAGGCTATACCTCTTCAACCTTGGTACCTTTTTAGGCCTTAAACAAGGCCTCAGCCTGGGGAGTTGCCAGGCTGGAGCTCCTCAGCTCCTCTTGCCTTTCCCCAGCACTGCTCTGCATCAGGTACCCTCTGTTGTCCCAGGCAGCTAGGTCCTTCTCTCTCCATAGCTAGAGAGAGATTCTCCGCTTTCTGGCCCTGCAGCTCTTTTATTGGGCCCAGCCTGGCTGCCTCAAGCCCAGTCATGATTGACTCTCAGCCCCTGCCCTCTCCAAGGACTGGCCTTTCATTCTTTCAGGGCCAGAGCGGGGTGACTGCACCACTACAAGGAGATTTTGACCTCCACTTTTACGCAGCTATGGACTATTCCAATCTATTCTATATTGGTTTCTATACCACTCTCATCCCTGAGTATCTGAGCACCTGAATATTACTAGAAGTTGTATATTTTTCCCAGTTCTCCAGTGAAAGGTAATCCCACAAAATCCTAAATAGATTGCTCCTATAAAATGATGCACTTTTAAAAAAAAAAACATTTTACAATATCTGAAGCCCTGTTGTGAAGTCTTTTCTCGGGGGGAAGAGAAGGAAGTGGAATTACATAATGGGATAGAATCATTACTGGAATATCTCTGTGAATTAAATGAAAGCCTGGGATGTTTTTTTCCCCCTTGGAAATAAATAGAGAACTAATCAGAAAGCATTTAAAAAATCATTCAAATCTCTTAATACACAAATATATTTGAATTTTTACAGGATAGTTTTCTATTATAATGTATTAACCATATTTCATATCATTTACTATGTTATAGAGAACCTTGAGTGCCTGCTTCAAAGTGTGCATTTGTTTGGAAGTTGCTTAGAAAAATAAAACAATAATTGTTTGTAACAGAAGACTCATTTAGGAGCCATGGGAGTAAGGATCACTTTGGTGTGTGTGCGCATTGTTAGTCTGTGCACAGAAGGGCATTGAGCAGCTGCTAAGAGGCCATTACTGCACAGCTGAGCCAGTATGGATGGGGAAGTAATTTGCACCAGGGAACGGCTGATGCAATTACTTGCTCCCTGGAGCAAGCGGGAAGTGGAGATCGAAATGTGTCTCTAAGATATAATTCAGTCCTTGGTCTGCTACTTGGGTAGTGCATCTATGATTTGCCCTTTACTCAGGCCTTATGGTAACTGCATGAGCTAACTTTATAATAATTGTAAGTGTTACATTTGACTGTCTGAGACCAAATAATACCGATCCTTTTGAGTATTTCCTTGGGTAAGACTGTAATTCTAGTGGTGGGGAAACATTGATGCTACTGTGTTAGATTTGTAATTGGGATTTTAAAAGGGCAAAATTAAAGGCATTTAGTTATAACAGAGGAGATTTAGGATGAAGTGTTGACTGAAAGCAAGGAGAATAAATCAGTGGAGAGAGAGCACAGAGGGAAATAAAAAGTGAACAAAACTAAATCCATATATACCCAAAAGTTGTGTTTATCATCTGGTTATAAGTACACCAGGATGTAACAGGGAAAAAAGGATTAAAAAAGGAAGTATAAAGAGTAATGTCATGAATGAGAAACATAGACAATGTCGGACATAAACACCCATCAGTGCAGCCATTCCTTTTGATGCTGAACAGCTACATGAGAAGTCCCATTGACGTCAGTAGAACTGTTCATATTAGGAACTGCTCATCAACGTGAATAAGGATTGAAAATCAGGTCCCATGATGGAGACTTATTGGAAAAGTAGAAAAATGTTGAGTGTAAACAAAAATGCTTGAATAGTGAAGGTAAAGAAAGACTATTGATGGACAGTTTAAGGTAAATGATTAGAAGTTACCCAATTTCATAAAGAACAAGTAGTCCATGAATATAATAGGTTTCTCTTAAGCAATAAAACAATAGAAATTTACTGCCAGAAGAAGCAGAAGTTGTTAAATCCTTTCCTCACTATTCATAAGAGGTTAAAGAATGATCTAGCAACGCAAGCATTTTTAATGGGGGGGAGGGGAGGAGTAACTAATGGAGAAAATCAGAAGTGACAGAACACCAGGACTTAATGAGAACCATCCCAGAATTCTGAAGATGGATAAAAAGACAGGGAAATCAGTCAACGTTTACATTTAACCCCAACTTGGTAGGCGAGGAGGAGGTATCAATGTACTAATGCAAAGAGATTTTGGAAGGGGACTACAGATCCTATTGAACAAGGGTGATGGTAATGGGCACATTAACCAAAGACAGCACTGGAAAACTCATCCGAAAAAGTTATTTCATTAAAGGCAATCCAAATGGATTTAAATCATAATTTAAAATGACAGGGAATTTTTGCAGGGCAGTAAAATTCAGCATACACAATCATTATCACAATTCAGCTTGACTCATGGAAACAGTAGGTAAATATTCTAGGGAGAGAGCAAAACACATGAAAAAAGAATACTCTGTAGTCTTCATAATCACATAACTAAACAAGGAGCTGGAGAAGGATCAGTGGATAGTGATGGCTAAAATTGTAAGGCAGGTGTATGATGCTGGATAACAATAAAAAAAATGCAAAATACTGAGAGGCTACCAAGCTACTGAATGAATAATAAATATTTTCACTGTATAGGTCTCATTTAATGAGATTCCATTTGAAAAGTTCTGCATAAGCTTGGGCACTTTATGCAAATTTTCTCTTTCAGCATATTTTGTTTTTTTCTGGTCATAGAAAATGATGCCAGATCTCTCTCTCTCGCTCTCTCTCTCTCCATAGTTTACATTGACCTGATTAGTGGTCTCTCTTTCTTGTCCTCTCTCATATTGTGCATACTTTGGTAATATGCATTGATTGTTCCTGGTGTGGCATGATAACCATTTCTTTATCTCCGGAGGGATGAAATTCACCCCAGTGCAGGGCACATAAGTGTTGTACTAGCCCTCTGCACAGTGGTGAATATCATCCCAAATAATTTGAAAATCCACATGTATGTTGCACGCCCTCGTACACAGTCATGCAAGCTTTTTAATAACTGTTAGTGTTTCTTAAAAAAAAAAAAGTCATCAGCTCCTGCTTCACTCCACCCCACTGCAAAATGCAAACCTTTATTAATGAGAAGTAACTCAATGGTATGTGTGAAATTATATCAAGTTAAAACCCAATGTGTGAGGTAAGAGGCCCTTTTGTTTCCTCATAGAAGTTTATTAGGCACTGAAGAACCCAGTATGTGTGTAGTGAAATACAGTAATAGCTTTGTGATCCTTTTTGCAAGTTATAATCCTGGCAAATACCATCATATTTTATAACAACCATGCTATTACTGCATGTCACCACCGACAAAACACAGCTCACAGAAAATCAGTGTTTGGCTCGATCCTGTAACATGCTGAACGCTGCACTGAATTGCTGAGTCACATCAATTCCTACGGACTCCAAGGGGCATTGAGGGCCTGCAGCTTGAAAACTAGTCTTTGTAGAATTGGAATTATATCTTGGTTAGGGTCACTCACAAGTGAAAAAGTATTGGATTGTCTCAATCTGTTTGTTCACATCATTAAAACCATTGCACAACTGGCAACATGTTCAACAGAGATCTGGACAAGAATAGAATCTGCTTTGCAAGCCAGGATTAATTTACATTAGCAGAGCTATAGGAACTCTTATTCAGGGGGTCCCTGAACTGTGTATGATTTATGATCACACTATCAGTCCCTGACTTCTGTAAACAATAAATTCACTCTCATATTTCAACAGAACCCCTCTTCCTATAGAAAAAGGGTACAAAAGAACCAAAGTATAAATCTTTGTCATTTCATAGCTCCACAAGGCAAGTTAGAGCACGTACAAGATGTTGTTAAGGGAAAAGGTAGTTAATCCTTACATTTAACTAAAATTAACATTTAGATGGTATTATCTCTTTGATTTCTTTTGAGAGGAATTGAGAGCAGAGCTACTAATCAGAAATTGGAAAAGATGGATTATATTGTGGTTTTGAAATATTCTCCAAATGATCAACTCTAGTAACGTGCATTTATCATTGCAAAGCGTAGCAACTAGCCAATACTATAGCTGCATATATTCAGTAGGGAGATCTGCTTGGGGAGCTGGTACTAAATTAGGTGCCAAAATATTTAAGAGTAAAATTCACCCCAGTGCAGTAGATCAGCATGAGGCTTTTACATTTTTAAAGTGGTACTCGAGTGGTGGAGCTCTGCACAGAGGTGAATTTCACTCTCAGTTGAGTCAAGTCTTACCATTTGGTGTTGCCTGGAGATGTTTGTGCAAAATATGCAGTTAGCCAAACAGCAGCTTTATTGTTCATAATGTAAGATATTTAATCAGTTTCATATGAGAAGGCTTTAATCTCATCCTGTGCATGTAGCTGACTTTGGAGCATATCTCAATCACCTTGTAGTCAAGTCAACAGATGTTTTAGTGTGAAACTTTTTTTTTTTAAATTGTTGTTGGTTTATAAACCAGAAAAAACACAATCTATAAAAAATCTTCTCCTGGAAAATTGCTAAGCACCCAAACAGTCAACTGAGTCGATATGCATGAGTTTACAGTGGGCAAGGGTAACATAGAATACAAGCAGTATCAAAAACTTGCATGCCATCCCGTTCATTTACAGCTTATAATCTAGTTTGTAGTCTTAATGATGATACTAATATCCCTAATGATCATTGTCACTTTACAAGCATTGTGCACAACCAGCTGCTGCTGAGCTTTCTCTTTTGTTGGTTCACCTAGAGAATTGAGGGGTGGGGAATGTGGGCGGGAGGCTAAGGAAGAAAAGCCAGTGGTTCTGTTTCATAGATAAATTCTTATTGTTTTCAGTCTACATTTTTCTCAGATCCTTTGAAGCTGCCATTTGTTATTTTATTTGGTCTGAGGGTTTGGGTTTTTTAAAATATCAACAGTCAGTAAATAGAACAAGTGCTTAATTGTAATGATTGCATTATGGTACTAATGTGCTAGTTGCAATCACACTGTGGTGTTTGTTTTGGTCTGATGTACCCTAGGTGGGAAAAATAAGTATTCTCTATTGCTGTTAGATCCTCTTTAGTTCATCAAAGCTGGATGTGCCTAGCTAATTAGATTTTCAGCTGTGTTTATGGTTCATGAATGTTGTCATGTATCATTTAAGGCCTTTTACTTTAGCCAGGGAATGTCAAGAACTTTCAAGTTGAGGTTGGTATTTTATGGCTACTAACTATCTGAAGCCTCATACTCAAACCCTATGTAGGTGTGCATTTGTGCATGTACTATTGCATGCCTATTTTGTGTGCACAATTGCTAGATTTTGGTACACAAATCTAATTTGCATGGAAATAACACTAAACACTGATCTAGCCATGTGTAATCACAGATCTGGATTTGCACATGAATATACATAACTACAGTCTGAATTTCAGGCCCATTATATATAGTATACATCGGTCTTTGACTTGACCTTTGCTAGCTCAATAACATTTTTACAATGGCAATATGTTAATTTAATGTGGTAAATATCTGTATTTCCTACTTATCTGATAAAGACTGACATTGCTCCGGGAAAGTCTCCAGTCTTACTGTAACAGTTGCATAATGCCAGATGTTTCTTTACTGTTGAGAAAGACATTACAGAAATGTCTTCTAAGGGTAGTATTTCTGGGAGAAGCAAGACAATACCGTACATACTAGCCTGCACAGCAAAATGCCCAGCATCCAGATATAACATACATTTCCATATCCTTTTAGTGATGTGTTGTCTTGGTTGACATAACAAGGGCATACTTCTGAACAGTTGATTTGTATTGTTTCTCAAGATAAATAAAGTGGCATCAAAATGACTTAGCTATACTGGGAATGGCAAAAACTCAAGAAAACATTCCAGTTTTCCTGGCATCTAAAAAAAATATTTCTTTCTAATTTTGAAACATCATTGAAACTAAATGACATCTACTCATTCTATTGTTCTTGTTCACATTGTTCTTTCCATAGCTCATTAAAAATCCTAGGGAAGCTGAACACTGTTTATACAAAATAAATAAATAAAGATGGATAATAATGACCAATTAAATAAATAAAATAGAATGTGAAGTTTAATTTCAATATTACATGGTCATTTGGTTTAATTTTATTTACTTTCACCAAACAATTTTCCTGGCTTTACACAACTTCCTCCTTAATTGTTCATACATATTTAACCTGCATGCATAGCCACAATCACACAGCAAATAAGTTTACAATTCTTTGGACTGATACACTGTCACATTAACAAAGTATTTACTTGGAGTTTTATTATACGCATAGTTCAGTTTGGGAATGACATTTATTTAAATCATTTCTAATTGTTTAGAAACCTGTTAAAGCTGCAATTAGCAGCAAAGCAGCTGTGTACCTATTACATACAATACTGTAAAGATTCATTTTCTTCCTCCATTAGCTGTCAACTCAAATAAATAGGCTGTTAGTTTATCTGTGATAAATGTTCTGTATTTAATGCAATGGGACAATCCCTTAATTTGAGCACCTAGCATGGTGTCGGCCTAAATCTCCTTCGGCTGATTTAATTAGCAAAGCTTCATGTTAATCAATTTGCAATTAAACTTTCCCAGCCTTGTGCTGGGGAAAAAAAAAAAATCCCTTCACAAAATGAAAAGTTAGAATTAGCTCAGCAATAAAAGTAATTTACATGTTTTTTAGGAAATGTGTTAAACAGCTGATGAATTATTCAACACTAGTTGTCTGTAGCAGATTTTAATGAGCTTTACTGATTTGACTTCCCATACAAAATTATACTATTTCTTGAATATTTATTAATTGAAAAGGGTTCATATATATCAATACATTATCTTTTCCTAATACTGGCAACTATATTTTCCATATGTAATGATTTACTGGCTCAGTGATGTGAGGAACATTCCCTCCATTGACTAAAATTGATCTAGCCTATTATTCATTGCACTGCTATATGAGGAGTAAAAATTAGACTACTACTCTCTGGCTTGGTTATATTCACAGGTGCTCCATAGATTTGTGTGGCATTCAGGTGCATGAAACACTATTATACATGCCCTTTTCTTTCAGCTGCTATTTTAGCCGGCAAGATATTGAGGTCTCCATTCTAGAAGAGTTGTTGCATTCATTGAAAGCACTGCAAAAGGACAGCATTCTGGTTTCTATAATGCCACTTCCCTGGCATGCTAGAAGTCATTTCCAGTTCCCTCTGTCCATGCCTTCTCTCCTTCAGTGACAGTCTATTATGTGCCCCTAATTACATAACATCTACTTGTGTAGGGAACGTGTAGTTCACTGGCTTAATTTAAAGTGCTCTACAACTTTCAGTACTGATATTACTCTAGAGTGAGCCACTGTCATGCCCTTGGAAATTTCCTGTGGCAGATTGTAAAATAGTGGCAATTTCCCTGAAATGGGCCAAATTTTGTTGGATTACCCACCCTCCTCCATACCTTTGACTTTGCAGAAACTGTCCGAGCATTTAAGATTGTGGTTTGGTGGTAGAGTGGGAACATGCCTACCTTTGGAAAGGGTGAAACAAGAAGGGAACCTCAAACAGTGTGTTTTTCCTGCAAAATATTATATTGACTCTGTTGTTGTTATCCAGGTTTCCCCTTTGCAATCAAACTCCCTTTTTGTGGAAAAGTCCAATAGAAGGTTCTCATTTTTCTATTACAGCACTGGAGATTTTTAATAGAAAATTGTATTCTTGTAATGTTGTATAGGGGGGTAAAAATAGTATAGACAAAATGTTACTCTTTTAAATTTGATGTTCCAGATCCTCCGTTGATATAAATGGAAGAGCTCCATTGACTTCAAAAGAGCTACCTTGCTTTACACGAGTCTTGATTCTAGTTACCTTCTCAAGCCCCTGTACAAAGGACACCTTATATCAAAATGTGATCTCTGTCTTTTGTGTCATAGGAAGTTTGATGTTTCTGGTGCTTATACAGTATTTGTATGGTAATAAATAATATGCTGTATTGAAGGTTTAGGTTAGTGAAACTTGGCTATATAGTAAAGGCCCTGATCTACTTAATTTAAACGTGAGTGCTATTGAAGTCTGCTTACAATTAACCACATGCTTAAGTGCTTTTCTGATTTGGGCCTCAGTGTGTTGAACTAATACAATGTGGATTTGAATGTAAACAGTTTGTGGTTAGAATAAATAAATTCTAGTAATGTACTAGAAAATATTTTTCATAGAATCCTAAGACTGGAAGGGACCTCAAGAAGTCATCTAGTCCAGTTACCTGCACTCATGGCAAGACTAAGTATTATCTAGACCATCCCTGACAGGTGTTTGTATAACCTGCTCTTAAAAATCTCCAATGATGGAGAGTCTACAACCTCCCTACGCAACCAGTGTTCAACCACCCTGACAGTTAGGAAGGTTTTTCCTAATTGTCCAACTTAAACCTCCCTTGCTGCAATTTAAGCCCACTGCTTCTTGTCCTATTCTCAGAGGCTAAAAACAATTTTTCTCCCTCCTCCTTGTAACAATCTTTTCTGTATTTGAAAACTGTTATGTCCCCTCTCAGTCTTCTCTGTTCCAGACTAAACAAACCCAGTTTTTTCAATCTTCCCTCATAGGTCATGTTTTCTAGACCTTTAATCATTTTTGATGCTCTTCTTTGGACTTTCTGGAATTTGTCCACATCTTTCCTAAAATTTGGCACCCAGAACTGGACACAATACGCCAATTGAGGCCTAATCAGCTCAGAGTCGAGCAGAACTACTATTTCTCATGTCTTGCTTACAACACACTTGCTAATACATCCCTGAATGATGTTTGCTTTTTTTTTTTTTTTGCAACAGTGTTACACTGACTCATAGATTCATAGATTCTAGGACTGGAAGGGACCTCGAGAGGTCATCGAGTTCAGTCCCCTGCCCGCATGGCAGGACCAAATACTGTCTAGACCATCCCTGATAGACATTTATCTAACCTACTCTTAAATATCTCCAGAGATGGAGATTACACAACCTCCCTAGGCAATTTATTCCAGTGTTTAACCACCCTGACAGTTAGGAACTTTTTCCTAATGTCCAACGTAGACCTCCCTTGTTGCAGTTTAAACCCATTGCTTCTGGTTCTATCCTTAGAGGCTAAGGTGAACAAGTTTTCTCCCTCCTCCTTATGACACCCTTTTAAATACCTGAAAACTGCTATCATGTCCCCTCTCAGTCTTCTCTTTTCCAAACTAAACAAACCCAATTCTTTCAGCCTTCCTTCATAGGTCATGTTCTCGAGACCTTTAATCATTCTTGTTGCTCTTCTCTGGACCCTTTCCAATTTCTCCACATCTTTCAAAAAATGCGGTGCCCAGAACTGGACATAATGCTCCAGCTGAGGCCTAACCAGAGCAGAGTAGAGCATTTTTATTTAGCTTGTGGTCCACGATGACCTCAGATCCCTTTCCACAATATTCCTTCCTAGGCAGTCATTTCCCATTTTGTACGTGAGCAACTGATTGTTCCTTCCTAAGTGGAGTACTTTGCATTTGTCCTTATTGACTTTCATCCTATTTACTTCAGACCATTTCTCCAGTTTGTCCAGATCATTTTGTATTATAATCCTATCCTCCACAGCACTAACAATCTCTCCCATCTTGGTATCATCCGCAAACTTTATAAGTGTACTCTCTATGCCATTATCTAAATCATTGATGAAGATATTGAACAGAATTGGACCCAGAACTAATCCTTGCAGGACCCCATGCATTTTGCCCTTCCAGCATGACTGTGAACCACTAATAACTACTCTTTGGGAACAGTTTTCTGAGCAGTTATGCACCCACCTTATAGTAGCTCCATCTAGGTTCCATTTCCCTAGTTTGTTTATGAGAAGGTCATGCAAGCCAGTATCAAAAGCTTTACTAAAGTCAAGTGGTATCACCTCTACCATTTTCCCTCACCAGTCCACAAGGCTTGTTACCCTGTCAAAGAAAGCTATCGGGTTGGTTTGACATGATTTGTTCTTGACTAATCCTTGCTGACTGTTACTTATCACCTTATTATCTTCTAGATGTTGGTAAATTGATTGCTTAATTATTTACGCCATTATCTTTCGGGGTACTGAAATTAAGCTGACTGGTCTGTAACTCCCTAGGTTGTCTTTATTTCCCTTTTTATGGATAGGCACTACATTTGTCCTTTTCCAGTCTTCTGGAATCTCTCCTGTCTTCCATGACTTTTCAAAGATAATCGCCAATGGCTCAGATATCTCCTCAGTCAGCTCCTTGAGTATTCTAGAATGCATTTCATCAGGCCCTGTTACTTGAAGACATCTAAGTTGTCTAAGTAATTTTTAACTTGTTCTTTCCCTATTTTAGCCTCTGATCCTACCTCATTTTCACTGGCATTCACTATGTTAGACATCCAATTGCCACCAATAAGCACCTCTGCCATTTCCACCTTGTCATAACTATAAAGGGAAGGGTAACAGCCCTCCTGTGTACAATACTATAAAATCCCTCCAGAGACTCCAAAATCCTTTTACCTGTAAAGGGTTAAGAAGCTCAGGTAATCTGCCTGACCCCTGACCCAAAGGACCAATAAGGGGACAAGATACTTTCAAATCTTGGTGGGGGGAAGACTTTTGTTTGTGCTCTTTGTTTTGGTGGTTGTTTGCTCTTGGGACTGATAGGGACCAGACATCAATCCATGCTCTCCAAATCTTTCTGAACAAGTCTCTCATATTTCAAACTTGTAAGTAAACAGCCAGGCAAGGCATGTTAGTTTTATCTTTGTTTTCTCAACTTGTAAATGTACCTTTTACCTCTGTTTGCTGTAACTTTGAACCTAAGGCTAGAGGGGTTCCTCTGGGCTCTTTAAGTTTGATTACCCTGTAAAGTTATTTTCCATCCTGATTTTACAGAGATGATTTTTACTTTTTTCTTTAATTAAAAGCCTTCTTTTTAAGAACCTGATTGATTTTCCCTATTTTTTAGATCCAAGGGGGTTGGATCTTGATCCACCAGGAGTTGGTGGGAGAGAGGGGGGGGGATGGTTAATTTCTCCTTGTTTTAAGATCCAAGGGGTTTGGATCTGTATTCACCAGGGAATTGGTGAAGAGTCTCTCAAGGCTACCCAGGGAAGGGAATTAGCACATTGGGAGTGGTGGCAGCGGACCAGATCTAAGCTGGTAGTTAAGCTTAGAAGTTTTCATGCAGGCCCCCACATCTGTACCCTAAAGTTCAGAGTGGGGAAGGAGCCTTGACACACACCTTTTCTACTATTGTCCCCCCGCCCCCCCCCCCCCCAATTGAGTAACGGGCCTACCCTGTCCTTGGTCTTCCTATTGATTCTAATGTATTTGTAGAATGTTTTCTTGTTACCCTTTATGTCTTTAGCTGGTTTGATCTCGTTTTGTGCCTTGTCTTTTCTAATTTTGTCCCTAAATACTTGAGTTATTTATATTCATCCTTTGTAATTTGACCTAGTTTTAGTTTTAGGTAATTGAAGATCTCCTGGTTAAGCCAAGGTGATCTTTTGCCATACTTCCTATCTTTCCTACGCAGTGGGATAGTTTGCTCTTGTGCCATTAATAATGTCTCAGTTACATTCAGTTACATATAAGACTCATTCATCTGCACAATGTACATTTAGGTGCAAAAAAATAGGTTAAGTGTAGGTTTTTAAACAGGTGTTTAAAAAATCAATAATAATTTGTATAGCCACTGGGCTTTATTTGATCAAACTGGCTTGGCTTCCATCAGCTACATAAAATTCAAGTTAGGTACTTGCTTGTGTATAAATAGTGAGTGTCAGAACCAAATTGAATTTTATTGCTAATAACTTTCCCAGTTATCCTTATATATCTAACTGCAACATTTAAACAGGCAGAGAATGTCCTCCATTTAGGGCTCCTTTCCCATGTTCTCAGTTGTCATGGTACCGGGGCTAGGTATACCTTTCATCCCTTTCTGGTTCTCTCTAAATAGGCATCCCTTGAAGTTACAGGTCTGCATGTGCACTTATCTGAGTGGAATCTTGTGATTCATGACACTTTTTTGCACTGTGTCTTGATGATATAGTACCCCTCCTTACCAACAGTGTTTCCTTACCAGGTCCAGGCTGCCGCTGTTGACTTTGGCTGCTGCTATAGACTTCCCTTCAGGATCTCTGGAGAGTATGAAAGGGTAGTAACACTGAATATACTCTCCAAAATGAAGTATTTATCCATTGGAACCTAGCAATCAAAGAGCAAAGCGTTAAAATAATAAAATATCTACATTTATATTGTCTTCCCTATTGTGACAGAGTGTGGTAGAAGTCAGATATATCAGCTCTAGAATGGTAAGGCCCTTCTCCCTATGAAAAGAGGTTACCTCAGATTGATTAGAGATGCCTGAGTCCAATTAAGGACTGCCTGTGACCTTAAAAAAAAAAAAAAAAAAATCTCTTCTGGTAAGAGGAGGAGAAGGAGAGATGAGAGACTGGCTGCAGCAGGGTTAGTGGCACTGAGGATAAAAACTCTCTCCTGGGTAAAAGGCTGCTCTCCTCTGTATACAGGAAGCAACCAAGCCAACTGACTAGGGAAGGACTGACACCCAGAAGCCAGCATAATAAGGCAGCAGTCTGGAGTGGGGGAAGGGAAAGGTATTCCCTATTTTTGCATTATGAATTTTTCTTTTGTTTGTCTGAAGAACACTTCTTGAGGCCCATTCTGTAAATATTGAAAAAAAATTAACCAGAGGAATAAAAACCCTCTGGAGTAGGACTGATTTATTCCAGGCCTCCCACCACTACAGGGTGAAACGCTAGGCTAACGAGGGAAGGAGGTACCTTGCCACACTATGATTAGCATTTCCCTCAAGACTATATATGTCTCTATACTGGAGCTCGAAGTTATAATTTCCAATCTGAGGAGACATACCTGTGCTAGCTGTGATCGAGCTAGCGTGCTAAAATTAGAAGTATAACTGTGATATTGTGAGTGATGGGAGGGGTTAGTTGCCCTGAGCATGAATGTAGAGTCTTGAATAGGATCGTACTTGGAGTGGCGATTCCCTTCTGCCACACCTGCTGCCGCAGTTACACTTGTATTTTTAGCACACTAGTTCTATCAGTTATCGCTGGCATGTCTCCTCAAGCTGGAAATTACATCTTTTAGCTCCAGTGTAGACAGACCCTTAAGTGGGCTTGACTTAGCCCTGATACTTTCACTCTTCTGGGGACCAAGTTAGAGTATGTTTCTGTCAGGGCCGGCTCTGGCTTTTTTGCCGCCCCAGGCAAAAAAGCCTCCGGCCGCCCCCCCACCCTCCACCCCCCAGCATGGCAGGGGAGGGCGGCCGGAGCCCCAGGGGGAGGGTGGCAAGCCCCAACCGGGGCTCTGCTCTCCCCGGCGGCCAGAGTGCCGGGAGGAGGGCGGCGAACCTGCCGTGGCTCCGCCCTCCCCGGTGGCGAATCCTGGTCGGGGCTCCTCTCTCCCCAGCGGCCAGAGCGCCGGGGGGAGGGCGGCGAGCCCGCAGCGGCTCCGCTGTCCCCGGCGGCCAGAGCGCCGGGGGGAGGGCGGCGAGCCCGCCGCGGCTCAGCTGTCCCCGGCGCTCTGGCCGCTGGGGGGGAGGGTGGCGAGCTCGCCTGGGGCTCTGCTGTCCCCGGCGGCCAGCCCGCCGCGGCTCCGCTGTCCCCGGCGGCCAGAGCGCCGGGGGGAGGGCGGCGAGCCCCGGCCGTGGCCCCACTCTCCCCGGCGGCTGGAGCCGGAGCACCGAGCCACCCCCCTCCAGGTGCCGCCCCAAGCACAAGCTTGGTGGGCTGGTGCCTGGAGCCGGCCCTGGTTTCTATGCAGCCTGAGGCTTTTAACAGTTTCCAAGCTTTTTGTTTAAGGATTTCCTGCTTGAATATTCTCCCCTCTCCCCAACATGTTATCAACCAGCTTGTTGATCAGTGTGTGATGGGGATAAACTTTCAAAGGAACTGACACATATATTGTTTAAATAAGGCTGATTGAATTTATCCTGCAGATATGTAAAACCACCTAGGACTGAATTAACTCTTTGCACCCTGTGTAGTGAACTTTGTGATGATCAATATATTTATCTATTTGTTCCATTACCGTAGTGCCTAGTCATGGACCAGGATCCTGTTGTGCTATGCACTGCACACAGAACAAATGAGTGCTTTCCCCATAAAAAGTATGGCTATCTGCCATGTTCTTCACATCAGTGTATCTTGTTTCTTTCATTTCCCAGTGTTATGTCTATAGCTGTTCAAGTTATTCACTGTTTTATGTTCATTAAGACTTTAATCACTTTTGAGTCATTCTCAAACCAATCTTGATGTTTCTTAGAAGACATTTTTAAGTATTCATTGACTTGTTCAGCTAAATCATTTACAGACTATGGGTTGGTTGCAAACTAATAGGAACAATTCTGCAATTTACATAGCTCAGGCAGTACCTTACAGATGCACAGATTTGAGTGGCCCTTCACACACAGGGATGGATGTCCATGCATCTGAAAGTCATAAATTGCAAAATCAGGGCCTATTTCTAGGTGCTATTCACTTCTCACCCTTTGTGTGGTTAATTCCCTATGTCACACGGTATTGTGTCTGCTCCCAGAAGACAGGAGAGGCATTCTAAAAGGAAGAATAATGGAGTGCAAGTAACAACTGACACAATTTCTAGTGTAATTTTTCAGACACCGAATCATAGAGTGTAAAATTATATGTTTCATATCTGAAAATTTTGACATTGAGAAACATTTCTACCAATACCCCCGGTGTTCAAATAGTCACAAAGAGTATATAATATAAACCTTCGTAACATCATGAACTAAATGTGATACTTTTATGTAGAGAGAGGCTGGCAAACTGTATCTTTCTTATTTGAGCAGATTTATCTTTCATGTAACTGAGACTATTCCAAAATTTGCCTCTTTCTTCCACCAGATGCACAGTACTTTATCTACCTCTGATAGAATTTACCATAGGTGTATGGAAAGCTTTTGGGGCCAGATTGTCAAAAATGCTCAGGCCTCAGTAGTTCTCATTCTGAACTGAAGCTGCTGCTGATGTTGATCATTTTCACAGGTTCAACCCCAGTTGTGAGTGCTGAATACTGACTCTTAGGGTATGACTCTACACTGGAGGTGGTGGTATAATTTCCGTTTTCAGTAGATATATACATGCTAATTCTGATCAAGTTAGCATGCTAGAAATAGCAGTTTATCTGTGATGGCATGGGCAGCAGGATGGGATAGCTGCCCTGCATACAACCCTATCTGAAACCCTAGGTATATACTTGGGGCAGCCAGTGCATCCCACTGACTACACCACCATGGCTACGCTGCTATTTTTAGCATGCTACCTCGATCAAAGCTAGGTCTTGTATGTCTACCTAAACTGGAAATTACACCTCCAGCTCCAGTATGGACATACCCTACATGGGCAGAAGTGATGTAACAAAAATATCGACAGGAACCTGCCCGCTCGTACCATGCGCAAACTATTGATCCTGCTTTCTTGTTTGTTTAAATTAATATTAGTAGGTTACACATTTATTTAAAACTCATATTAGTCTTTTTAGTTTATTCCATATGATTTTTATCCTAAAACTCTTCAGCCAGAGTTTTTTTCTTTATAAGTAAATATTTAACATGAAAAGGTTAGAAAAAAGCCAACATGGAATAACCAGCATGGCTGTTGGATTTTTTGAGTAATTTTTATTACAGGACTCATCACCAGCAGCTGAAGATACAGGCAGCCGGCACTAAAAGTGATTCTTTGGTGACTCATCTGCCAGGCTGATTGTGCACACACAAAAGAGCAGAAGGTGAGGCATTGAAATAGTGAGCATTGATACCATTCATTTTTCATTGAATCAGAAACAGCAGCAGTCTGTACTCTGACTCACGCTGAGATGTTCCAGTAGCAATATAAATGAATTTAGCACTGAGGCATGTATTCATGTCTTTTTGTGGTGGTATTTAATCGACTCCTGACAACAAGGGTTTTCCAGAATTCTTGATGCTAAAGAGATGCAGCATAGGTATGAATACTACTAGGTCCACTACCACTTAAAACAGGGGTCAGCAACCTTTCAGAAGTGGTGTGCCGAGTCTTCATTTATTCACTCTAATTTAAGGTTTTGCGTGCCAGTAATACATTTTAACATTTTTAGAAGGTCTCTTTCTATAAGTCTATAATATATAACTAAACTATTGTTGTGTGTAAAGTAAATAACGTTTTTAAAATGTTTAAGAAGCTTATTCAAAATTAAATTAAAATGCAGAGCCCCCCGGACCGGTGGCCAGGACCCAGGCAGCGTGAGTGCCACTGAAAATCAGCTCGCGTGCCGCCTTCGGCACACGTGCCATAGGTTGCCTACCCCGAGTTAAAACATTGTTGAAATTGTTTCTTTCTCATCATTGGTTTTTATTTCATTTATTGGAAAAGCAAATAGTGGCTTGAACCTTTGTGCTCTAGTAAAAGTTGTCAGATGAAACTCAGCTATTGCTTCTGTCATTTGTGTAACGTTTTATTTTCCTCTCTTTAGAATTTCTGAAAGGTGCCTACTTGGCCAGCTCTAGAGACTGAGCTGGAGGCAAAAATTCACTTCTGTTCATTTGACTTATCCTTGATGTAGTTCTATGAATGCTAACACCTGAAGTAACGTAGTCAAATATTTTATATGTTGGTTCAAAATGTGTCCAGGTGACCTGATTCTGTTCTTCTCTATTCTAGAAGGAAATTCTGCTCTCTTATATCACTGCATCTCTTTGGAATCAATGTGGTTACATGGGCACAGAATCTGGTCTTAGCTCTGTAAATTAAATTTAATACAAATCCCCCAGACTGTAAGTGATGTCTCTTTTAAATGAATCGAGACATAAAAAGAATTGTCCTTTGTCCCTCTAAATTTATTGATATCACTGAAGAAAAGGCATTGATTTCTTGAAGAGGCTTTTATGATCCATGTCCCATTTTAATGTACACGCTAGATATATTTTAATTATTCATTATTAACATTTTAATTGAACATATAATTTCTATAATGACCCAGGTACTGCATAGTCAAATTCATTTTCTGACTCTTTCGAGTAGATTGTTATTAGGTGAAAATTCAGTTTCTCCAAAACTGTCCACCAGCCCAAAAAGTTCAGTTTCTAAAATATAGCAATAAAATATAATTAGAATGTGATGTGAAGGTTAGTCTATCCTGACTCTATTCTCTAATTTTCACTTGATGTGTATAAACCTTACAAAAGGTACAATAAAGCCTTACTGGCACAAAATTGTCTTGGGAGATGTCAGAGACTGTTCCAAGTGGGTACTGTGGTTCTCCAAAGCACAGTGCTCCTTAAACCTGTCACACAGGTGGAAACTGCCTGCTGATTGCAACTTGTTACCCTAAAGAAAGTGCCATGTGGCTTCTTAGCTGCTATGGCCCCATCCCTTTCAGGGGTGGTGCTAGCGGCACACAGTCCTGGTGCTCAGGTGGTTGCAAAGAATGCAGATGAGATTGACCTCTGCACTAAGATTTCTGAACTCTTAATTATCTCCTTCCCCTTGTAGGAGCTGGTCACAATCTAGCTTGAGCAGAGGAGTTTGGGTTGGTTCATATATTTGGATGTTTATGAATTTTGAGGTTTGAGAAATATGACTGGAATTCTCCCGAATACTGGTGCAAAGGTCTAGTATTTGGTTGTGGTCTGCTAGAATGTAGAGTTGTGCCTCGCCCCTCACTCTAAGACCAACATTCCCTTTCTCCTCTTCCATCCCATCCAAAAAAAACCCTGAAACATTTTTCTCAAAACAGTTTGTCTGTTGGAAGGTTCTTATTTCATCTGATCTAATTTGCCCATCTCTTACACCTACAGTCACTTTCCACATGAAGTACTGAACTAGGCTATGGCCATGCATAATGCTATTGCTACAGAGCTTCTGATAAAATTATTCAAACTTTTAATGCTGAGGGATGTCTTCTTATACTGTAGCTCCCATTCTTCATATTTCCTTACCCTCGATCTTTATTTCTAAAAATATTTTGTGCAAAGATGGGATATTAATTTCTTCATCATTCCTAGTATTTTCTTATGCCTGATTTGAGGTCAATCCTCTGTTTGTTTCATAATCTGTTTTAACAGCACCCAGTAAGAAATGCAATTAATGCAAAATAGGAAACTGATTCTGCATATTCCTTGCCCACCTGAATATGAGTAGGGCCATTTAAAGTCTGTGGGAGTTGAAGGTGGTCAGCACCTTGCAGCATCAGGGTCTTTGTGAACAATTACTTTTACCTTTTGTCACCTTATTGCCGAGTTTAGCAAGAAGAATGCAATTTCCTCTTCATGGTCAGTGATAAGAGACTAGCAATGTTTTCTTTCCTATGGCATATGTATTATCTCAAAACAATGCTTTGCATTTTAGACATACACGCTCAGTTTTACAAGATATATTTCCCACTTCCTTGCTGCATGGATACTGTGTATACACATATACAAAGGGCCAGTTCTGCCCTTGAATATGTATGCGTGATTCCTGTAGAAGCTGATGGATGAACACAAACATCCAAATGTAGAATTTGAACCATAATTATTTGTACAATGTTAAAATGTTGATACAAACCAGGATAGTGTAGCTTAAACCTCATGTAACTAAATTTAATGTTTGTAAAGCATTCTGAGATTCTTAGTTCAAAGCTGTCTATATACAGGTCTGTATATAGATGTCTATACACTATATAGACATCTATATGTGGCAGCGCCGGGAAGCGGGTCGGAGCGGTGGTGATGCTGCCGGACGAGGACATGGGCGCTGCTGTCCCCGCCGGAGCCCGGCTCTTCCTCACCCTGATGCTCTGCCTCGCGGCCTGGGCCGTGGAGCCCGACGGGCGGCCAGCAGGTGCGGGGCCGGGGGGAGTGGGGGAGCCGGGCTCGGCTGGAGGGGCGCTGAGCACTTGGCTCCTGTGGCCGGGGCAAGGGGGAGACACTGTCCTAGTGGATGGGGGAAGCAGTAGATATGATGTATCGTGATTTTTAGTAAGGATTTTAACACTGTTGAAACATTGCCATAAGTAAACTAGGGAAATGTGGTTTAGATGAAATGAATAGCTGAAAAAACATACTCAGAGTAATCATCAATTGGTCAGTGTCAAACTGGAAGAATATATCTAATAGGGTTCTGCTGGGGTCTGATCTAGGTTTGATATTATTCAATATTTTCATTAATGACTTGAATAATGGAGTGGAGCGTAGGCTTATAAAATATGTGGGCACAGGCACTGACTTTATGATTTCCTGCGGGGTGCTCCACCCCTGCTCCATCTCAGGCCCCACCCTCACTCAACCCCTTCCTCCAACGCCCCATCCCGCACCACCTCTTCTTGCCCCTGCTCCACCCCCTACCTGCCTCTTCCCACCCTGTCTCTCCCCATTCCGTTCTGTCCTGTTCCCCCCCAAGGTGCCCCACCATAGAGGACTGGTGCCTCCCCATACTGGGAGGGCACGATCTAAAGGAGAGGTCATGTGTTTTCTCCCCGGCCAAACTCCCCCTTTCTTGCACAGCCCAGGGCCACCATGCTCTTTCCACCTTATGTTACCTGCAAGGGGGACACTCTGTCCTCCCACTGCACCTGCCTCCCCCTTGGCATGTTCTGCCGCTCTCCCTGGCAGGTTAGAGCCTGGACAGGGAGTGGGAGGGAGCCGCTTCTAATGCTGGCCCTTCCCGGTTGCTACTCTGCAGCCCAGCAGCTGCCTGAGAGAACCTGGCTGGGGAAGATTTGGTTGCCAGGGACCATGAGTGAGTGAGCTGGAAATGTGTTGGGGATGAGGGGGGGCTCTGGCTTCCTTGCCCCAGTTTTTGGCACCCAAGCCTGGGTGGGGAGCGGAAGCCGCCTCCTCCCCAACCAGGCTCCCTCAAGCAGCCACCAGCCCACCACACTGCAGAGCAGCATCATAGCAGCCAGAAGGGCTGGTCCCACTCCTTCCACTCCTGCCCCCCCCACCCCTTCCCAAGGCCCGACATCTGGGGCACTTGCCCCTGTGTTCCTCCCCAACACATTGCCTAGTCTTACCCTTGCTCCACCTTTTCCTGCCCCTGCTCCTACCCCTCCCCCTCTCCAGTGCCTCCTGTACGCCGCTGAACAGCTGATCCTCGGCGGGCGGGAGGCGCTGGGGGGAGAAGGGAAGGAGTTGCTCAGTGGGGCGTGCTGCTGGCAGGAGATGCTGGGGGACACAGAGGGAGGAGGGGCCCACTGGTGGTGTGCTGACCACCCACTATTTTTTTTTCCCAGCCCTAGAGCACCCACGGTGTCAAGTGCCTATGTATGTGGGTGATACCAAGTTGGGAGAGGTTGCTAGCACTTTGGAGAACAGGATTAGAATTCAAAATGATCTTGATAAATTTGAGAACTGGTATGAAATCAACAAGATGAAACTCACTAAATACAAGTGCAAAGTGCTATGCTTAGGAAGGAAAAATCAAATACAGATTCAAAATGGGGAATAACTGGCTAGGCAGACATACTGCTGAAAAGGATCTGTGGGCTATAGCTGATCACAAATTGAATATGAGCGAACAATGGTATGCAAGTGTGAGAGAGGCTAATATCAGAGTATTAACAGGAGTGTTTTTTTTTAATCTAAGATATGGGAGGTAATTGTCCTGCTGTACTCAGAACTGGTGAGACCTCAGCTGGAGTACTTTGTCCAGTTCTGGTCACTACATTTTAGAAAATATGTGGAGAAACAGGAGACAGTCCAGAGAAGATCAACAAAAATAGGTCAGGTTTTCTAAATCTTTTATTATGAGGAAAGGTTAAAAAAAACTGGGCACATTTAGGCTTGAGCAAAGAAGACTGAAGGAGGACTTAAGTCTTCAATGTGTTAAGGGCTGTTATAAGGAGAATGTAGATCAATTGTTCTCTATGTCCACTGAAGGTATTGTCACAATTTCAGGGAAACTACACATGTAATCCATCAAAGGCACCAACTTTAGGCTTCTGGTTGTCAGCTGTCACCTCTCTTGGGCAGAGACTCATGCCTTCACTCCTGATTGGGAATTGAGAGGCTGCAGAGCTCCCTGCCTTATGCTGTGATATCACTAGCAAGCCTAATAGACAAATGCCTGCACTGTGCTTTCTCTGAGGACTTTGCCTACAGTTATAAATTACCACAGAGCTCTTTATAAGCAAGCACATTAATTCTTAAGGCAAAAGCATTATGGAGAAAACATAAAAATAATTACCCAAAAAACTCCTACCCACATACTAAAAAATCTTACTAGTGAGAACCTCCAACTCCAGCCAAGAGGTCTGGTAGATTTCAGTGCTTCAAATTCCACAGTTGGGTTCTCCATGTGGTTACAAGTTCATCCATCTTAGCTCCAGAGCCAGCACAACTGCTGGACAGATCAGCCATTTCTTTAGACAGCTCAGGCCTTTGATCTTGCTTTCGGGCTTTTCTATATCTGATAATCAGCAGATAATGACCCTCTCCTCAGGGCATAGTTTGGAAAGATTGGGTTCTTATATAACCGGAGCTGGGGAATTTGCATTAACTCCTTCCTAGGGATTCCCCATGAAATCCACTTCAAATTTATTGTCCCAAATATCCATACATCTCTGGTACATTTTCATTATACTCTTTTGAACTCCAGGTCTTACATCTGTGACATCTCCACCCTAGAAAGGTTACATACAGTTCCAGCCCACAATAATACATACAGTTAATACAAGAAGGTCTTCCAAGAATACTGCAGGAAAATGGCTAGATCTTTCACAGGGAGGACCAGAAGTAATCAGTTTAAGCTGGAACAAGAGAGATTTAAGTAAGATATTAGGAAAAGCTTTCTAACAATAAGGGTAGTTAAGTACTGGAATCCCTGTGATTGGAGATTTTAAAGAGCAGGTTAGAAAACCACTGGTCAGGGATGGTCTAGATACATTTGCTTATGCCTTAGTGCAGGGGGATGGACTAGATGACCTCTGGCAGTCAATTCCAGCCCTACATTTTGATGCTTCTGTGATAGTGACATGAAAACACAATGCCTGGCTTCCTATTCTCTTTTTGAAAGCTTAGTGAGAGGTCTTCAGAGAGGACAGTTTTATTATTCAGTTCCTCAGATGCCTGTCAGTGTGCAAATTGATTTGTAGGCAAACCCCTGTGTGACCTGCTAGACTTATTTTTATTAGTACCGACCCCCAGTGTGCAACTGTATCTAATATTCAAGGTAGGCATCTTGCTGGAATTGAAAACAAGGTTGCAGCTTGTATGTGAGGCAGTTTTATTTTGCCCTGCTGTTATTGAAGTTCCATCTAGATCAACATGAGGAGACTAAGACGTGTCAGGGTAATAACTGATTTAATTAGCAGTTCTGAAGTCTTATGTACAGCCTGATATAAATTTGACATGAATAGATACAAAGCTGTAGCTGAAGTTATAGAGATTCATGATGTAGACATTAATCTGGATATTTTACAATAGGAGGACTAAGCAAGCCTCTGTCAAGTCAAAATGTCTTTCCTGATTTGGCTCAAGCACTTTTATACAGACAAGAGTGCCATAAGTATGTCCAGAGAGATTAAACATACTAGATTTAATATACCTGCGCAATAACCAGAGCTGCACAATTTCAAGCTTCCATTCTTAAAGGGACATTATCAACTTGAAATCTAGGCAGTAAAAAAAAGTGTTAAAAGTTATATACCTGCCTTTGAGTCTTTGTCAGTCATGTGGTTTAACAATCATATTTTCCTGTTAAAGGTTTTTGTCTCTCCTGTGTGTATGGGAAAGACCCACACAAATAAGAAGGGAAATTGATTATATATGTTTTGCTGTGAAATGCACAAAATAAACAAACTGGTAATAAAGAGAATCATTTCCACTAATCTTGGAGTTTACTTAGAACAATGGTATGTAAAAGGTTTTCGGGAAATATTTTTTAAGCTGATGATGTCCCGTTAATCAATTTTTAACCATGACCGTTACAGCCAGACAAGTTCCTTTTTTTTCTTTTCTTTTTTTAATTGTGCTTTCATTGAGTGATGGTTAAAATGTTCAGTTCACTGAACTTAATTGCATGCATTTCCCAACTGATTTTCCCAGCTGGAGTCTGTATTTGAATCAGTTTTCAAATACTGCACTAGACACATTTAGTGGAGCTCTAGTGAGCCTGGCTATCATGTCCATAGTAAACAGTAAGTTCTTCAATTGACAGTTAATTCTTCAACTGATTTACATGGGACAAACCATGTACACTTTTTTAATGTCTAGTGCCATACAGGTAAATTTGTAGAGTTGTGAGAGGTCTGGGCCCTGAGGCTCTCTTTAATGTCAAAACAAAACGTATTACTATAATTCCACACCACTCTATTGAGAAATTTCACCTGGGTCATTTACATCTGCCTTTGCTCTTTCATTGGGCCCAATCAACACATTTGTTTTTAAAGAGAATGAAAAATTATTTCAGTCTTATCTTAGTCTATAAAATCAGTAATTATAGAAGGTTATAACAGCTTACAATAGAAATTATTCAGGGCACAACCCTATTGCTAGCTAGTGTCAGAAATCAAGTATCAGAGGGGTAGCCGGGTTAGTCTGAATCTGTAAAAAGCAACAGAGGGTCCTGTGGCACCTTTAAGACTAACAGAAGTATTGGGAGCATAAGCTTTCATGGGTAAGAACCTCACTTCTTCAGATGCAAGTAATGGAAATTTCCAGAGGCAGGTATAAATCAGTATGGCGATAACGAGCTTAGTTCAATCAGGGAGGGTGAGGTGCTCTGCTAGCAGTTGAGATGTGAACACCAAGGGAGGAGAAACTGCTTCTGTGGTTGGATAGCCATTCACAGTCTTTGTTTAATCCTGATCTGATGGTGTCAAATTTGCAAATGAACTGGAGCTCAGCAGTTTCTCTTTGGAGTCTGGTCCTGAAGTTTTTTTGCTGTAATATGGCTACCTTTACATCTGCTACTGTGTGGCCAGGGAGGTTGAAGTGTTCTCCTACAGGTTTTTGTATATTGTCTCTGTCTGAGGGGTTGGAGCAGATGCTTTTTACCAGCATTCTCTAAGATATATTTCTAGGACAAGAGGATTCACTAGAAATGAATGATGCAAATTACCATGTGATTTACGCATAGTTACCAGCTCTGTATAGCTACAATTCATAGCCAGGTAGTTTAGGGGAATGTTATCAGAAGCAAACACTTGGCTCTAGATAAATTGACATTGGTGCCCCTGCAAAAAGAGACAAAAGAAGAAGAGAAAGAGAGAGACTCTCTAAAGGAAGAAGAATCAG
Organism: Trachemys scripta elegans; assembly: GCF_013100865.1. Taxonomy (NCBI): domain Eukaryota; kingdom Metazoa; phylum Chordata; order Testudines; family Emydidae; genus Trachemys; species Trachemys scripta. The sequence goes on from NC_048301.1 coordinate 86,384,586, forward strand.
GCATTTGAAGACAGGATGGAAATTTACCTAACTTCAAACTCACTCTCATATGGTTTATCCTCCATTTGGGAGAGACTGTGGGGAAAGGTCCAGAATGGGAGAAAAGTAAATTGACAAAGATGGTGCAAAATGGAACAGAAATAGGAAGAATGAAAATCAAATACAAGAATGTGTGGGTGGGTCTTGGAACACATAGCCCTGGCTTCCTTTAATCTATGTCCCCCTGGGGAAAAATAAAACATGCTGTTTAAATTACAGAGGGGAAAAATGTGTTTAACTTGAATTAACAAACCCTCTAAAATTTAAAATTGGAGAAGATTGCAAAACTGCAAATTTGATAAGCTTTGCCTGTGTCCATTAAGAAACAATTGTAGAAACATTTCTTCTCCCTTTTTAGATGTTATGTTGTTACTTTAAGAACATGAAAATAGAGGTTGATGAGATGAGGAATATATCCCACTGCATCCTTATCATTGCAGCATAACAGTAAAATATGCTGACTTCTTTGATGCTCACTTCCAAAAGTAGTTTGAGGCACTAGACAGCCATCTGCCATTAAAATAAAAATGTAGCAAAGACTTCCTGAAATATCATCTGTCTGATATTTTTAGATGGACCATTCTTTGGAGCAGGGTAGGGGGAACATTTGAAATCAAGCAACAAGTTTTCAGGCCATAGGTAAAATTTCCAAAGATGCCTGACTTAGGAGCTTAACTGCCATGAGACTTAAGTTCCTAAATTACTTAACCTTTGAACATTTTACTCAAAGTGTACAAATAGCTCAAGATTAAGTCAATACAGTTCTGCTACAATCAGAGGAGAGGCAACAATATTCTTTATTCTTAAATTGAGTGGTAACTATAAGATCATCTTTTGTTCTAATCAGATAGCCACTGGTCTAATTGTTGAACTGGCAAGAGTTAGAATAATATAAGAAATCCTTCCCACATACACATCCTTGACATTATATTGGAAGATTTGGCTAGCAATCAATCAAGCTGAAGATCACGTGAATGACATAGGCTACAGACTCTTAAGAGAAAATGATACGTGTGTGTGTGTAGTTCTCTCTAAAACAAGTTACAGTGGGAGTGGCTCTCTGAAACGGAGTTCCAACTTCTGTTCTAGTTCTTCCTTCCCCATTTTTCAGTTTTAAAATATTGTTTCTTATCAGTCCACAGATATTTTCCTCAAGCTAGAGCAAACTCGGTTTAGCTGTATTTGGGTAATGCAAATATGAATAATGTACACTTTTTCTTCTGTATGCTGAAATCTGAAAATTTGCACCAAACTTACCTTTCTCTGCGGCTCACACTTTAAAAAGATTTAAACAAACAAACAAAAAAACCGTGTGAAGAAAACTGGTTCAGAAGTTTTAAAGTAATGAATATCTGAGGTCTCTCTTTTTGTCCAGATAAATTAAAATTCTTCTGTTTAGTTGTGCTGAACATGTTTTAAAGATTCATTGTTTATGCATGCATAGGGTTACCATATTTCCTCATTAAAAAAAAGAGGACACTCCATGGGGCCCTGACCCCGCCCCTTCCCCGCCCGGCCCCACCCCGCCCCTTCCCCGCCCCAACTCCACCCCTTCCCCGAAGTCCCTGCCCCAACTCCACCCCCTCCCCTGAGTGCTCCGCATTCCCCCTCCTCCCTCCCAGCCGCGAAACAGCTGCCCGAGCGCTACCAGCTTCATGGTTTGCCGAGCAGCCCCCAGACCTCCAGACCCCACACCCCCAGCCGGGTGCTTCCCCTCCCGGGCTCCGGCTGCGCTGGGGAAGCGCCTGGCCGAGGACGCAGGGTCTGGAGGTCTGGGGGCTGCCCGGTAAACCATGAAGCCGGTAGCGCTTGGGCAGCTCGGCTCTTCAGCTACACAGAGCTGAGGTGTCTGGGGGGAGCAGCAGCAGCCGCCGCAGGGGAATCCATCTGCAGCTCGCAGCCTGCGGGAGCCGCAAGGTAAGCAGGGGACTGAGGCAGGGATGCCAGCAAAGTTATTTTCCCGGACGTGTTCGGCTTTTTGGCAATTCCCCCCGGACGGGGATTTGAGGACCAAAAAGCCGGCCATGTCTGGGAAAAACTGGACATATGGTAACACTACCTAACTGCCCCCCAGGACTCCACCCCCTACCTAAGCCTCCCTGTTCCTTGTCCCCTGACTGCCCCCTCCTGAGACCTTCCCCCCCCATCCTAACTGGCCCCCTAGGACCCTACCCCCTACCTGTCCCCTGACTGCCCCAATCCTTATCCACACCCCCACTCTCAGACAGACACCAGGGACTCCCACGCCCCATCCAACCACTCCCCACCCCCTGACAGCCCCCCCAGAACTCCTGAGCCATCTAAACCCCTCTGCTCCCTGTCCCCTGACTGCCCCCTCCTGGGACCCCTGCTCCTAACTGCCCTCCAGAACCCCACCCTCTACCTAAGCCTCCCTGTTCCTTGACCCCTAACTGCCCCCTCCCGAGACCCCCCACCCTAACTGCCCCCCTAGGACCGTACCCCCTACTGTCCCCTGACTGCCCAAAACCTTACAGCCCCAACCCCCAGACAGCCGCCCCGGAACTCCCAACCCATCCAACCCTGCTCCCTGTCTCTTGACTGCCCCCTCCAGCACCTCTCTGCCCCTTCTCCGACCCCCTGGCCCCCTTACTGTGCCGCTCAGAACAGTGTGTGGGGCTCCACGCACAGCCCGACACGCTGCCGCGCTCCCGCATGGAGCGCATAGCCCGGTTCCCCCCCTCGCAGAGTGCTGCTGAGCGGTGGGCTAGGCAGGGGGAGGAGCTCCAGACTGCCGGAGGCCTGAAGGTCCGGCGATCTGCGAATGCAAGGAGGGGGAGGGAGGGAGGGAGTGATCTCAGCTGCAGGGGAGAGGAGGGGGAAGCGGAGGAGGGGCTCTCTCTGGTTGCCGGAGCCCAAGGCAAGTGGCACCACCCGGCCGGCTGCCCTGTCAGCCGTGCACACTCTGCATGGAGGGGAAGTCCGGACATTTACAAATTCCCCTTGGACTCTATTTTTAACTCAGAAAAGCCGGACGTGTCCAGGATAATCCAGACGAATGGTAACCCGAAGCATGCATTTGTATTGCCTTACCCCTTAGGGAAATGTTATCAATGCCAAACATTTTTTAAAGGGCTGGGGCAGCAAATATAATACAACCCGCCTTTGGGGGGGAAATAGGTTAATTCTGAATTAAAACTGCCCCACTTTGCATGGCTCTATTTGAAATGTCTGAATAGAGAGCATAATATCTGCAATGACGTGTACCTTTCCTAAGATCTTTGTCAAGAGTCTTATTGAGCTGCAGCCTCTCTTGTACCAAGGTTATCTTGGAGTAGCTGGTACCTCTTTTATCTGGGGAGCAAGCAAAGTCAATTAAAATAGTCGTCATGTTCTGACTCCCTAAAAGTCAACGATCCATTTTAAATAGGTGAAAATTTAGTATGCAATGATGATTTCTTCGAAGAGTTATGCAAATGTGGAGTAATTCTTATTGCACCCATATCATGAAGAAATGATATTGTTGTCATTGTTTGAATAATATGGAATAAATTAGTATATTTGTTTAAACATAGTGTGCATGTTATAAATGATAACTGCATTTAATTTTATGAACATGGTTGGTTTATTTCTCCAGTATAGAAGCAACTGATGGTAAATCATTTTCAAATGAGTAAGTACTGGAAATCCTGTATATGTTTCTTTCCACCTGCAAGTGTTGCAGTGAGATTAGTGCATCCCTCATCAGCTCAACTGTCTTGTTCTTGAGCAGTGCAGTAATATTTCCTTTTATCCTTTTGTATGAAAACCTAAAGAGGAATCTTTCACAACACTCATTGCAAAATGATTTTTCTCCTTTGTTGGTGAAAATACCTGTTCCCGTACAGATAAAAAGAACACTGTCATTTTGTTTCATTATTTTCTTCTTTTCTATATTTTATACCATGTAATTTTCAGTTTCTGGCACTGAGTCCTATGCCCCAATTCTCCTCTCACACCACCAGAAAGTCAGACGTAAACCCACTGATCTCAATAAGTTACAGTAGAGTGAAGACTGCATGAGCAAGGTAAGTATCAGGCCCCGAGTTTCCTACTGTACTTTATGAATGACTCTCAAGTCTGTGTTTTTGTCTGTTAATTGATCCTCTCTGTTCTCTACAAGGAAACCCTGAGCAGAAATGGAAGAGAGAGGGGATGGGGAATAGTACCCCCTCAGATCTGTCTACTGGGGATACCAGAAGCTTGGGGCCAGTTTCCCTGTTACCCTGCACCTTATGTGTTCGTATAAACCAGTGCAAAGTGTTCTCTGAGTAGCATTTTAAACCTACTTTGCACTGGACTACAGTGAAGACTACACGAGGTGCAAGACAATGGAGAATCTAGGCCCATGTGTCTGTCCTTTTAATTATAAGTGGATTCATGTATCTTTTGAACAATTAACTGAAAAACAAAGGTCTTTACATAGAAGCAATAGGAAGGAGAGAAGCCTCTGGTGAAAAGCTACCTCCCAGAGGAGCAAAGGGTGATCTTGTTCCACCTAAAGCCAATATGCTTTCAGACTGGGGATGGGGGGGGGGAAATTAGTGTCCTCCATGCACCAGTGTGTGAGAGGGGAAAAATAACTCACAAGCTAGAACTAGATGTTTGGAGATACTGAATGGATGGACAAGCACAACAAACATTGAGATAAATTCTGGCTTACACCCGGCACGCATATGTCCCCAGTTCTACCTGGCATTGGGACAAACTGCTGGCTGTAAACATTTATCAGAAAGCACACCAGCATAATGGCCCTATAGAGCAGATAGACTTGTCAATGTGGGTTATTTATTCCATATAGGAAGAGGTATAGTTTGGCTTCTGTAGAGAGCATGCTACTAGATATGGTAACTAAAAGCTTGCGAAAACCAAAGCACAAAAGGCCTGTGACAGCGTCGGTAGCTCACCGCTGTGGCGCCTCCTCCTGGCCGCTTCGGGGAATTAGTTTTGTGCCAGTAGAGCGCCCTCTTTGGGTGGCGTTCCGTCTGTCGTCTCGCCTCTGTGGGGTGCACGGTCTGGTGTTGCTCCCGACGTCGGCGTCCTCTTCTGGAGCACTGCCCTCCGGCAGTGTCCCTCTGTCCAACCACACCCCCTTCCGGGGGGGGTGTTAAACAACAGTCCCACACCCTCAAGTCCGATCCTCGCAGTCCAGGACCTGGTGTGGTTCTGATCGGCCGCTCCCTGCGGCCTGTGGCTGTGCGCGGGGTAGCACAGCAAACAAAGGGGGAAAAAGGGGGGGGGGGGACTCAGGCCCGCCCACTACTCTGAGTCCCGGTCCAGAGGCCCTCGTGTGACAGTCTCACTGTCCTCCTTCTCCTGCCTCCTCTGACTATCCCTCTGGACCGCTTCCCCAACAGCCTTTCACTACGCTAGGCCTCCTCCTCCTCCCGGGCCTGCCGCCTAGCAGGCTGTGGAGTAGGGCCTTCTCCCACTCTCCCAGGCTGGCCTGCACTGCGCTGTCCATGGTGCTGGCCTCCCAGCTCTGGAGACAGACCTTCCCCTCTGAAGGCCTGGGGCAGACTGACTGCTCCTGCTCTGGGCAGCCTTTTATATGGCTAAGCCGGGCTCTGATTGGCTGGCTCCAATCTGCCTTCCTATTGGCTCCCAGTAAGCCCTCTCCTGATTGGCCGCGCGTCTGCGCAGGCGCCTAGGCCTGCCGCAGCCCAGTCTCCCTAGGTGTGGGGTAATCGCCCCATCACAAGGCCCAATGCTCATATGTGGACAAACACCTGTGCATACCTATTACTCATGTTCCTTAACCTCACTCATGTGGCACCAGAACATGTGTATTCCCCTCATGGTTTTTCCCCCAAGGCAGTGCTGTGCAGAATTTTAGCAGTATTATGTGCTGAAGCACGGCCTCCAAGCCTGCCATGGCACATTTCCTATGCTGGGACTTGCAAGGCTGTTTTCGATAGACCCTGTACTGATGCAATCATCCCCTCCTCACCCACACCCAAGCAGAATTGGAGATTTAAGCACCCATTTACTCCACTCTAGCATTTGTCCTGCTGTAAAGAGTCTAGAGCTATGGTAAGGATCTCACCCAATATTTTCTATTTTGGAACACATCTTATAATTTCCTTGTAACTTACTTTAGTGCTTATTAGCCCTACTAAAAGTAATGATTAGAGAAAAGTTCTGCTCCATTTGTATTCTCTTCTTGTAACAGATACATTATTTGTATGTATTTATGAGCAAATCATCACATAAAAATGTGCAGTAATACAAACCATATTACTGTTCTTTTGAGTTGAATTTTATGTGCATGCTATCACAAGATATTTAAAAGAATATTTTAGGAGATTTATCCAATATAATATGTACTATATATAATACCATATCTGGTGGTGGTTTTATTTTGTTTTTTCCTTCATAATTGTCAGGGGAAAAATAAGTATCTTGCTTTACATATCAGAGAAAAATTTGCCTTCAAAAAGAATGAAGAAAGTATTCCCAGTATATACATTCCCCATAGGATAGTGTACCAAGTAGGTGGACTCTGCCTTCTCCTTTTCACAGGGATTGCAGGATTGGCCCAAAATATAAATGTTTTTAAAACAGTAAAATACAAGTAAAAAAGAAATTGCTAATAAAGTAGAAAGCTGGAATGTAAATTGTGATGTTTAAGATGTCTCATATTTTCTCATGATTTACAGAAATCAGTTTCCAACAGATGAGGTTAAACGAGTGATTTTTTTTTCTTAACACACACACACACACACACACACACACACACACACACACACACACACAGAGAGACAAAGAATCACCTCTTTTCCACTGTAAAATTGAAAAATGGATCCCAAGTCCAGTTTCATCCAGGAATTTACCTTTGGACACTTCATCAATAGTTCATACTGTTTTCATTGTGATATACTTCCATCAATGAGATGGTAACTTTAGTTTTAATCCATCACAAAGGAGAAATGGAAGACAATCAATGAATCAGCTGTTCTTTGTAAAATGGGAAATTGTTTGATAAGCTCTTGACCCATTCTGAACTTTATACAATTATTGCTAAGATGTGAGAACAAAGACACTGATAACAAATGTTAGATATTCTCATAACAGTTTTCATGAGAGGAATGATTATACCATTAAACTACACTTGATCATCATCAAGTGAATGCATATATATTGGTTCCAGTTATGGATTAAAACATCTGCTCAAACGTCACCTTGCAGCTCTTGCTAAAACTCTGATCAAAAGTTGCAGATGGTGCTGAACTCCTTATGAACATAAGAACACAGGAATTGCCCTGCTGGACAGGGCTGGCTCCAGGGTTTTGGCCGCCCCAAGCAGCCAAAACAACAAAAAAAACCCCAAACAAACAAAAAAAAGTTGCGATCGCGATCTGCGGCGGCAATTCTGTGGGAGGTCCTTCACTCCCAGGCGGAGTGAGGGACCCTCCGCAGAATTGCCGCCGAATACCTGGACCTGCCGCCCCTCTCCAGAGCGGCCGCCCCAAGCACTTGCTTGAGAAGCTGGTGCCTGGAGCCGGTCTTGCTTCTGGAACAAAGAATAGTCCATCTAGTCTGATAACCTGAGTCTCAGTGGCTAGTGCCAGATGCTTCAGAGGAAACTGTAAATCCCCTTCCCTCACAGTGTACCTAACTCTCACATATGTCACCCTAGAGAGACATTCTTCTTGACCCCAGCTGATCAGTTGATTTTGAAGCATGAGGAGATTTTTTTTCTCTCTCTCTCATAATTTTAATCTTGGCTACAGTGAATGCAGATACTTTTCTTATTCACAGAAATGTCTACCCCTTTTTTGGAAATGTATTAAACTTTTAGGGTCATTTATAAAACATCTCACAAGCAGAACAGAAAATTACTGATAAAACACTACCATTCAAAACTAGGTTATTTACACCAGCAGTGTGTAATAAATAAATGAATCAAGCCAGTAAGATACTGCATTCTTCAGCTACAGTTGTTCCAAACTTGTCACTGTATGGTTACTGTTTTCTGTTCTGCAAAATCAAACGTTTAACAAAGTGGTTTTAAATTTCATTGAGTGCAATATAAAAAAGTGCACCAAGATGTGAATGCACCCAAGCCTTGATACAATGTTTTTTTTCTGCCTTTTAGGATGGTTAACTGTTCCCTTGCTCTTTTTTATGACCTTCAGTCCTTCATCACACAAATAATCCCATTCAAATGTAGACTTAAAGTAGGCTACTTGTGTGCGTAAAGGTTGCAATTTCAGGCCCTAACAAAGCCTGAAAACATCCCTCTAAGAAGCAGGGGAGCTGTAACCAATCCAAAAGTTTATAAAAATGTACTGTTTATAGTTGTATTCACATCTTGGGTACCATGTTGCATTCAGATCTCTGCAGACAGATCCCTGTGACTTCAAAGGGCATGTATACAGACCTAAAGATCTGCCTGAACGGAACTGAATAGAGGATTGACATCTGTCTGTCTTTATAAAAAGTGTAATGCTACTTTTAAAACCAAACTTTGAAGTAATGAGACCGATTTTTTACTAAATGTTGCAGGATTGTCCCTTCATTAATGTTGATACAGCGCAATGAAGTAGTAGTATTGTTACATATGAATATGCCAGCAACTTGACATATGTATTGAACAAAATGAATGAAATGGTCTTGCAGAACCCTACCCGAAAGATCAATTGCACAGACACACTTGGAGCAGAAATATCAATCAGTCAAGAACAATACCATCTACTCTACCAAGCAAGTTAACAAACTGTCAATAAATGGTATCAAAGGTTGATGACAAACCTAACAGGATCAGCATGAACATCTGTCCTGGGCCATTGCTAGGAAAGAATTGTTAATAAACAAGGCTAATGGAGTTGCACTACCATGCCCAGACAAATGCCCAAATGAAAGGGATTAGGCAAATCTGAGAATTCTGCATAAATTGCCTCGACACTCCATGTTCAATTATCTTTCCAGAAAAAGGGATGATTAGAGACTATGTGACAGTACCACCGTGGAAAGATCATGTTTTCTTAATCATGGGCCTAACCATTATTTGTTTGAAGGAAGCTGACATGCTACCTTCTTCTTGGGAAACACAAGAATCTCAATTAATAAGAGACTAATGCCTCTCTGTTTGCTTTATGACACCAGGGAAATGGTTCCAGCTTGTAGGTCACAGATCATACTTACCAAAGAAACTCCATAAGTAAAACTGGCCAAATGTACGTTATTTACAGTAGAACCTATTTATCTGATTTGTTTATTTTGCTGCTTATGTGTGTGTATTTTGATTTAAAATTCTAGTAAATAAATTGATCAAACCATATTTAATAGGCATGCAACAGGCACTCTCAAGTTAAATGACTCTAAAGTTAAACCTTAGACTGAGTCACCTTAAAGGTAGGAGTTACCCTATCTTAGGGTTACCATTCCCCCGGACATGTCCGGATTTTTGAAGTAAAAATAGCGTCCGGGGGGAATTTGTTAATGTCCGGACTTCCCCCTCCTCCCCCCATGCAGAGCACGCGCGGCTAACAGGGCAGCCGGATGGTGCCATTTACATGGGGCTCCGACAGCGAGAGAGAGTCCCTCCTCCACTTCCCCCTCCTCCCCTGTGCAGCATAGCTCACTCACTCCCTCCCTCCCTGCATTCGCCTCCGGCAGTCTGGAGCTCCTCCCTGACTGCTGCCCAGCGTGCCAGGAGAACGGCTCAGACAGTCCCTGAGCAAGCTCACAGAGAGACCTTAGGTGAACCGAAGGCCAATGACAAGGGAGCCAGGGGGTCGGAGAAGGGGCAGGGAGGTTCTGGAGGGGGCAGTCAAGAGACGGGGTGGGGTCGGGAGTTCGGGGGGGGGATTTCTGGGGGGGGGGGGGG